>NC_066833.1:6845628-6894960 GCF_001640805.2 Lates calcarifer
CGCTCTCCATCTGCTCTGTTATCTACCCAAATTCAAAACTAGTGGCTTGTTAATGCCAAAGACCTGAGGTGTTGAGCCACCTTAATTAGTTACACCCTTTGTCATTAATTGTCTCTAGAGTGTTTCTGCAGAGCTCCTACTCAAACAGCCTAACAGATCTTGTTTTGGTGGTGGGGCTGTTTCTACCTCATGTAAGGGGGCTGAGCAGCTTGGCTGTTGGGTGGGCTGAAACATTGGGAGCAGTGAATGCAGTGGTCCGGGCTGGTCGCTGGGCAGACCATAAGGCTGTATGGCGGGAACTTGGGGCATCGCTGGAGGCAGGTAGGGACCACCAGCCGGTCCGAGGTAGCCCTGAGTAGACCAGAAGAGAGGAGATCATCTTTAATACATACAAAGGAAATGTTTCTCACACTGTTCAAAAGTTATAGAAAGAGTGCACTGGCAATTCTTCACCAATCTACTTTGTTACCTTTGGACAGAGCCAAGATAACCATTTTGCCCTGTTTCCAGTCTTTATGCTCTGCTAAGCTAATGGTTGCTGGCTGTAGCTTCATATTTAATGTACTGTACAGACATGCATATCTGTCTAATAGGGGTGTAAATCACAAGTTTCATCACAATACAATATCATACTGATTCAGTGACGTTTGTTGATATCACAAAGTCTGCTACAATACAATTTCAATTCGATTCGATTCAGTAGCCAGAGATCGATACGAGACAATATCATATGCTGATTTAACACAATCACTTCCATTCATATCAAATCACAAACAGCAACTAAAATATCATCTGACACTTTTATTCTTGAGCTTCAACCAGACATTTAAATGAAAAACAACCTTCTCTTTTAACAAAAAATAGACCTCCTGTTCACTATAAAGTGCCACATTCTGATATAGTGAGCTTTACATTTTCAAACTGAAAACTGAAAGAACATAAAATTTTGTTTGTATACCTTAAAGAAGGATATTTTGTAAACCTGAGTATTTTATCTTAAAGTGGCATGGCTTACACACAGCATGTGACCACTGATTTACTGCCCAGAGGAAGAAAATATCATCGCTAACTTATTCCTAAAAAAACGTACAAAAACAAAAAAACTGAATTACTATAAAAACTCAGATGTTCAAACTTCAACACTCTCTGATGCAAGCCTCTGAGTAAATCCAGTTTCTTTCCATTTCCTTAGAAAGTTAATATCATCGGTCTCTGTCCCCAGACTGACCCTAGAAATACTAATAAAAGAGAGGCCCATCACTGAATGTTTGGTCTCCATAAAAAAAGTCTGGCTACTGGGAGTTAGCTGCAGAATGAGAAATTCAGACATCGCTGGATGTATTAAGCGTAGACTATAAGTCAGTTGTTGCTGTGTTATTTTCAAACACTGATAAGATGAAAAAGAAGACAATAGCTGCTTCATGCTAATTAATATGAATATGAATAGTTTTGTAATTTCAAGTGCTCATGTGGCAAATAGTCTTTGTCACTGTAGGTTCAAGAACAACCTGGTAGTCAGTTTCCACGGTGCTCTGCAAAAACAAAAATGATGAAAGGGGGAAAAAAGAGCAGGACTCTGGTGTGGGCCTGCCCAGTGAAGTGAAATCTTGAGGGGAAAGACAGAGACATCAGTCATTAGAGAAACAGCTACTGCCAAGAATACCCAGATAGCCTCTGACCCTCCAGGGAGATTTTTAAAAAGGCTGAGTGAATGTCAAGCTATCAGGACTAATCCAAAAGCAAAATCAATCATTTAAGGAGAAATCCAACACACTTGAGTAGAGGATGTAGGGAAAAAACCTCAGAAGAAAAAAGTTGAATCACATGACTATTCTGAATGATTCCCTGACATTAGTCCTCTGTTATGTAAAAAAAAAAAAAAAAAAACATCACATCAAGAGATCAATACATTCAATAGACCAGAGTGGGAGTCTACATGGTGTTGACAACTCAGTTATACAAGGTGATAATTGGCGAGTATGCTGGTAGTTGATTGTCAAGCAAATATCCTCTTTAACAAAGAAAATGTCCAGCTTTTAATGTTCTAAACTGTGAGCCAACCTGTGACTGAATCATCCTTAAATTATGCATGACCTGGCTGTTGCCTGTTATTGATTCAGTACGCTTCACAGAACAGAGAAAAATGGAAGACAGTGCGCCAACAAGAATCTTGAATGATTTCTTGATTCTTCTCTTGTATTGAAGCTGACCAAGCATACCTGACTTCAATGCATTAATCCTAAAGAGAATGTAAGCACAGTCTCAATTTACCATTATGTGCATAAGTGACCAGTCATTTAGACTAGAGGCATAATTACCTAATTTAATTGAACCTATGGTTCAATTATTCAATTGAACATATGGTTAAATTAAATTAGAAACAATACTTTCTCAACCATATTCCATAATCCAAACCAAAATCCTTATCTTAATCCTGTCTAACCCCCTTCTTTTATGCTTTGTGTTGTGTCCTTTTCATTTGGTTGTCTGCTGCTGTTTTGTTATTGATTTATTGTAATTTTAATATCCTTTGAGGCAGTGAGTGCTTCATTAATATGCACAGCTACATAAGTAAAATATTTAGATTAACAAAGAGAAAATCATTGTTAAGGTTAGATTTTGGGCAACACAGAGGATGACTTTAGTGCTTTTTTCTGACCTGCATGGCCACAGCTGAGCTGGATGGTGCATACTGTGGTTGCATCTTGGAGTAGGATGAGTAGAATGGAGCCTCGTTCATGAGCTTGTTGTAAAGCTCCAGGGCCTCCAAAACTTTCACATTCAACTCTGACAGCTCTGAGTGTTTCCTGCAACATAGAGTGAGACATTTATTGGATGAGGACATTTTTCATCTTTAGAACAGTCCCATACAGAGTGCTATACAGGTTTTCCTACTGAAGCTTCTCAAGCATCTCCTGAAGTCTAAACAGCCAAGGCACAATCATCGCTATCCTAAAATCATAGCTGACATGGATAGTAGATAATCTAACAAACCTAGCTGTGAATTTAACAAATGAATAATAATTCTTATAAACATAAGTAGTTCATATCTAAAAATACCTGTCAATCTCCTCCAGCTTCTCATCAATCATCGGGTTCATCTGTTCACATGCACCTGTTTGATAAGGTATTTACAGTTAGGGAGGGATACAGAACCAGATTTAGACAACAACAGACCGACTGCAGCTGTCACTAGCAGAGCAACTAGATTTATACTGGCATTAAGATTTATACCCTCCAGCTGGATCAGCTCTGGGGAGTCAGGAGCTGGATCTGCAGGATCTGCATTCTGCAGCAGTGCCAGCGTTTTGTCCATCTTCCCCTGCAGAAAACAAGAGAGCGGGTTTGGGTTGGCAGTTTGATTGAGTGGTGATTTGGGTTTTTAAATATGTCCACTGAAGAAATGTAGTACCTCATCTATGAAGACGGGCTCAGGCTCAACTTTGGTTTCCAGGCATGTCTCTTCAGGACTGACTGTCTTTTCAACATAAGCCGCTGTAGAGGAAAAGGTTAAGTTTGATCAGTCGTTCTGAAACTAATTTCCTCCAGTTGAAATCAAAGAGCTGAAGGGTATACAGCATTCTAAAGGCACAAAACTTTAGCCCTGAAAAAACAGTGTGTGTGAAACTACAGGGGCTACAATTTTCAATGTTAATTTTCAGATTCTGTAAAAAATACCTACCCGGCTCCGGTTCAGCATTGAGATTGGTTGTGACAAAGTTGGAGGGGAAAAGACCCACTCCTCTGTGGTTCTCTCCTTTCCACCAATTTGGATCGCTGTAAATGACACCATGAAATAGGAATAAACATCAATGCACGAGCTTCTAAGAGTGAGTCATATTGAGCATCTGGCTAAGGTTCACACCACCAGAGCCATCACAATATAAAACGATGGATTAAATAAAAATTAATTCTCAACTTATGGTGTATGCGGATGCTCTGCTAAAGTCACTTGTGAAATGGGTTTTGCCTGCGGAACAGACTTTGCCCGGCTATTTAATACATACAGTATGTGAACCAATTTTAGACTGTAAATTGGGAAGGCTTTATAAAGTGATGCATTCTTTTAAGCAAACAAAAGCATAAATTAATACTTTTTTTCTTTACAGATTATGGCTATGATGATCAATAAAAGGAAATCAGTGTTGGCAATATCACTCCAAATGAGATATATATATATATATATATATATATATATATATATATATGAATGATATCTCCTATACTAACAATTCTGTGAGACTATTGAGATTCATACTTCTGGATGCATCTTGCACATGTTAAACAAACCCAGGGATATTACATGCTTCATAAAAGAAGGATTTATTGCACAGGTATTGTCAGACTAAGGATAAAGCAAAGCTGATTCTTGATTGGCCATGTTATTTAACTGTACCTGTCATCCAAAACCAGAATTAGTTCTCCAGTTTTGAAGGTCAACTCATTATCTTCAGCAGCCTCAAAGTCATACAGTGCACGCACTTTACGGACCTCCTGCCCCCCTCCACCATTGGTGTAGCTTGGGGGATCAGAGGTCATGGTCAAGGGCCGTGTCTCTGCCTGCTGCTTCTGCTCCTGCAAGGACAGCTCAATGGCTGGAGGAGGTGGAGGTTTGGATGTGAAGAAGAGAGAACAGAAGAGAGATGGAAAGGAAGGAGAGGCATGTATTTGTCAAATGTCCAAAACATATGGGCTT
Source organism: Lates calcarifer (assembly GCF_001640805.2). NCBI lineage: Eukaryota > Metazoa > Chordata > Actinopteri > Centropomidae > Lates > Lates calcarifer. Next base: position 6,850,325 of record NC_066833.1, read on the forward strand.
GGCACAGCCACAGGATTGATCATTTTTTATTTAAAAAATATAAACAGTTCTCAAAAGACTGATTATAAGAAACAAAAAAACCTTCTGATGCACAGCAATGTGAAATCTAGTTGATAATCAATTTATACTGCTCTAAGGAGTATTTTTCTGAATACTGGTACAAACTAAAAAATAATAAGCCTTAAAAATACATTGCAATAGTTGGAAAATATGTGTTTGTAAAAGTATGCCTAGATGCCTAGATGAAGCTGACAAAGGTGTATCATGGCATCTCACTTTACCTTTGGCTAGGTCGTCATCATCCAATGCTTTGCTCGCAGCTGGTGTGCTGACCTTTGTGGTAGACCCCTGTGGTCAATATAGAAAGATAAGGTCATATGTGTATGTGTGTGTGTCTGTATACATACTGGAGAGAGTGAGAGTGATGCACTTAAGACTAGAAGTGAAAAACTGATTTCCAGTGTCTGTGATGCCTTCTGCAGTTCATGCTGGGGACTACATGACGGTCAGAAGTGTGGCTCTAGCCATCAGACAAAAACCCTCCACAGAGCTATCTCATCGTTTTTTGTCCAAGGTGACCTGAGGCAGTTCTCTGACATAACAATGAGGTCAAAGTGGACAAATAGGTCAACTAGATATTGCTGCTGTTGCTAAATAGCAACTGTTGACACTCACATATTCACAATGGGTGAACTTACACTGCTAGTTGCTGAAAGTATTACAAGAGCTGTCCAGTACAGTATAAAGAAAATCAAACATCCATGGGAAGATTTACAGGGTGCTGAAAGCAAGCTATAATTTACTGAGGATTCTCTCAGTTTTAGATCCTCCTAACGTTGCAACATGACACAGATATCAATGTTCGATTGAGTGCCATTTTTAAGTTTTAAAACAAGGGGGAAAAAAATGTCCCTCCAACCAGTCTGGAGAAAAGCTAATAGATACAAGTGTCAGTAAATCCACACCAAGTTTGTAAAGTAACCTGATTTAGGTAAAAACTGAAGTACACATATACATAAAAGGTGAACACACACTAATGGGTGGAGTTGTAATTCCATCTAAAACCAGCACACACAACTGCATAAGCCATTTATGACAACTTTAACTGACAGACTGTGTAACAAGAAAACTAAATGCAATGTACACCAATGGAAAGGGACTGGGAAAGTCAATAGTTTTACATGGCATTTGGCTGTATATAAACATGCTGGAGAAAAAAACAGCATCCTGTCTAAAAACAACCTTAAAGTTCAGAGTGAATGATAGCTAAAAGGTAAATAGTGGAAAGCATTGCCACAGCTTGAGTCATACTACCTGCTGCTGTTTGCTCATCAGATGAGCGAGATTAAATGTCATAACTGCTGCCTCGTGTGCCACCTGCTCTCCATTAAAGCAGGTTTCCCAGCCCCTTCCCACTGCACAGATACAACATGGCTAAACTGAGCGCAGCCAGTGGCAACAAGTAAGGATGAGAGAGCAAATAAAATTTCATGTTCTGAGTTGTCTGTTTATACTGTGAATAGATAAAAATGAATCAAATTCATCAGTTGTGAAGTACATTTATGTCTGATTGTGGATTATTTGTCCTCAGTGGCCCCTTTCTTAGATTCACCTGCAAAAACTAAGCCCTTGACAGTACATAGTTCTGGGGACCTCCCAAGTGTGGAGTTCCCCTGAGGGAATTTCCAGAACCAAAAACTTCTGTAGATAAATTCATACCTCTCTGACAGTGTTAATCAAAACTGAGCATTATAATCTTTGTAAAATTAGAATTTATGGCTGAGCTGTATTGAACTGCATTAGACTATACACATCTTTTCATCTAACATGCAATGAGTCTAACATGGAAATCTAGGTTCTGACTATAAACCCCATTCTTTTCCACTTGCATCACTTATTTAGACTGATTAACGTATGGATCTTGTTTATTTTACTTTTTAAGAGGGAATAAGTGCTTCTGTATGCCAGCAAATTTGTTTATTATAAACTCACAGTGCAAGCATAGCTTGACTGTAAGGTGAGGAAAAAAAATGTATCACGAAGCTCAGTATACAGAATTTGTGTTTATGTTTACCTCATTCATTTGTCTTTTCCCTCTTAAAATATTTTTGAAAGCATGATGACAAACTCAAACTGGTCAACATCTAAAGAAGCAAAGCCTCGGTAAACAACACTGAACAAAAGCTGCCAGCCACAGAGAGACTATTACTATATCATAGATGATGCAATTGTAGGTCAACCTGAGAATAAAGTCCACGTAAACCACTGAACACACATGGTTATTACATAATAAATCCCACAGACAGCAAACGACAACTATAAAAACAGGCATCTCTGTCCTGACCCTGAGACATAACACACATATCCACAGAATTATGTAAAATATGTGAAGAGGAAATTCCACTGTAAGCTCTTGCCATACAAATGCAGACAGACAAGCTCCACCCAGCCTGAACCTTCACACTGACAAGACACTAGTCTGCAGTGAAACCACAGCCACAATAACAGCCTTGGACTAGACAAAAAGAATCCACACACATACATACTATCATGGTATATGGACTGTAACTATAAATAGGGGAGGAGTGTGGAGTGTTGACTGCTAACACATTAAATCAGTTGGATGACAGTCAAGTCAAAGTGTGCAGGTTCCAATATATGAGACAAACCACTTAAAGCAACTGGATATAACAAGATGCTGGTACATCTGGCTGTGGCTAACATGTTTGTCACTTTGGCAAGCAACCATACTGTAGTTTCTTAACCAAATTAGTATTCATTATTGGCTCAAGACATTTTGTTATAGTTGAATCTCAAATAAACATGAATTTCAATGTTAATGTGTAGTCAACCACTGACTAACTTATAATGTTTTTGGGGCTATCCATAAAAGTTATAAGAGTGGGCAGAGATTGGGGTACATTGTGTTTTGAAAAATCTGTTTCAAAGGTCATCAATTTCAAATCTTTTTGTCCATTGACTGAAACAGTAGTTGTAATGATGACTTCTAAGTGTTGTATTTCTTGTTATTTATGTTTGTCTAGTAAAGTTTTATGACTGAATGATTATATATGAAGAAACCCTGATGAAAGCAAGACATTTTGTATTATCTCAGCATACCTGTGAGGATGTGGAGGGGAAGGTGATGCCGTCCTCTTTCAAAGACTTGATGGTAGCACCAATTAGACTAAGTTGTGGATCCTTCTGGAAGTCTTCTGCCCACTCCACCATCAGAGCCTTTAGCTTTTCACACACCTTAGGGTGGGCCTACAAGGGGCATGCGAACAAATAGATAAGTTACTCTCTCCAGAGTTTTATGGATAAAGGAGACTGTGAGGCTGTCTGATAACAGGTCTCAACACAGTTAAGGGCTAAATGGTTGTAGGAATATAATTAGGATTCTATCTATGGTATTTCAGTTCTTCAGAGTGTAAGGCGGTATGTGTAAGAGATGACAGACAGATATGGTTACAAAATTGGAATAGTGAGAAAGTACCCTGCTCAGCACACTCCGTACTTCACTGGCAAACTCCCTTGAACAGATTTCCAAGTGGAATATTTTGCCACAGTTTGACACACAAGCACCAAGCAACTGCAAGAGAGAAAGATGAAATTGTAAAAAGCACCTATATATATATTGTATAATAGCAAAACAATAGGATTTTTCAATGTATTTCAACCAAGGAAGGGATTGTATCTACCACTCACATTACTGAATTATTTATAGCAGGTGAAGATTTGTAATTATAAATGGTTTTGATGACAATAGGGCTTTAATTGTCTGAATGAGTGAACACAGATCTCTGAAAAAAGATCAGGGCATGTGACAGTATTTGCTCATGATGACTCAGACAGAGAACCAGCTCTCATACTAAATCCTTCCAGTATGAAATCTTTCACCTCCATGTATGGCTTTAAACAATGGGAATATTAGATCAATTACAGCTCCACTGCATCTTAATTGCATAAGTGAACACTTACTTCTTATGTCTAAATGGAACAGAAGAGTTTGATCCTCCTTAAATGTTAAACTGCATGTTGCTTTTCTGTTGTTCAGGGAGGATTTTGTATGCTTTGGTTTTTATATACCCAAGATGTGCGTAAATTTGGTGACATGACAACAAGAAAACTACAAGAAGAAAACAAACTCACATTAAGAGCTTGCATGGCAACATGAGGTACTTTGTGGTTGACTCTCTTCATAATGGATCTCAAGCTATCCTTTGGTCTGGAAAATAAGAGAACACAATAATAACTACAATGACTTCTAAAACAACAAGCACAGAGATGCTCCTGTGCAGGTCCTGTTTATTCATATTGTAGGCTAATTTCAAATTAAAACTCAAATGTGCTGTACTTAAATAAGCAGCTATTTGAATTGCAACACTGTACAGTTGCTAATGAGCTCTTGTTATGCAAAAGAAAATGCTTTTTTCCAGCTTACCCATTGGATGTTGTCCCAATCTTATCGCAGATGTCCATAATGAGCCCCCAGTCATCTGTTGTGTTGTTTTCATTGGTTGCCTTGTCTGGAAATATGTCACACAGGGATAGAGTACATATGGACCAGTGAGAAAATATCTTCACTGGCATTGCAGCTGCTTGTCTTCAAACATAATGTATTCATGGGCAGACATGCCATTCACAATAGGTAAGTGTTATGGTAATGAATAACAACCACTGAACTGTCATCTTTTAGAACTGTTTAATGTAATCCCACCAAAGCCTGAGCCAAAGTTGAAAACATATCTTGGAGGGATCCTAAGCAAACTGCATTTCACATTTTATGCTGTTATATTTTTTGAACTTGTAGGGTTCCCCATGTCCAATCAGTCTTAAAGCATTTTAACTTCGGATCAGTTTAGTACATGCCAGGGTGAACAACAGACATGCTAATTAAATTACATGAAATTTTTGGTGTTGAAAAGTACCTCTGCTCTTTTTCCCCAATAGGTAATGTCTCATGTTTGTGTTTAGTTTTGTAATATTTTATAAAAGTGTACTCATTTTTATGATGGTATTGTAGGTGGTCTTTTTGTCAGGTGAGGTAACCTACTGCTGCTTTGTAATATGTAAGCAGAAACTCACTCAAATGAACATTTCCAGCTCATAGAAAACCCTGTCATGAGACACATCATCCTGACTATGTAACACTTAGAGAACCAGTTAAGTGTAACAGTGCACTATTGTCCATTCATACAAGAACTGGGCTGTTGCAGGGACAGATATGGGTACTGACCAAGGAACTTTGCATAAAATTTACATGACCTGATTGTGAGAATGATGTGAAAAGACACATGTACAACACAAATGACCATGCTAACATGATTAGTTGATTAAGCAGGCAGTTGATAGACAGAAAATTAAATGCCTATAACAATCATATTCATCATCTGTTAATCTGCAGATTGCTTTCTTAGCCAAGTATTACATTTTTCTTTTTTTATCTGATCAACAGTGAAAAAAATATTTAGTTTACAATTATATCAAACAGGGAAAAGAAGGAAAAATTCATATTTGACAGGCTGAAAATGACTTTTTCCCCTATTACTACTTGCAAAATTATTTAAGCAATTAATCAAAATAACTCTGATAATCAACTAATAACTTCGATGATCAACTAATAACTTCAGTTTTGATTAAGGCTGCCACTAACGATTAAAAATAATCGTTAATTTCTCCCCCAATAAAAAAAAACTGAACTACACAATACGTCAACTATATTTGAGATCAGAGGCCTGTACTACGAAGCAGAATTTGCGGTGAGCGAGGTAACTTCGGGTTTAACTCTGGGTTTTCAGTCTTACGACAGTGGTTCGCTTCCTACCGCAATAAATCGCCATGGTAACTGATGCTGAACGGCTAACCTGCTCCGAAGCAGGTTAACTTCAGAGGATCAGATCAAAACCTGTCAACAGCCCAACCACTGACCAATCAGATCACTGGAAAACTAGCGTCATCTTTTCTGCAGGGTCCCTACAGGGACAGAGTTTAATATAAAGTGACAAATAATCAATAAATAGATATTTTTATAGCTCAGTGGAATCGTTTTGTTCCAGTCTTTCCATTGTGTCTACAACAAAGCTTCTAACGAACGGTTTATCACACTAAATGATCACATACTGACATAACATTATTTTGATAGAACAAAGATGCTTTTATCCACGAAGTATTGAATATTTACCACGATTAAAAATGAACATTTCAGTCAGATCGACCTCAGACATTAACTCTCTCCTCCTCTTACTGCCACTGTTTATCTGCATTACATACTCATAGTAACTCAGAATAAATCATCATCAAATAAAAGAGCAAAAACGCTCACTCAGTGAGTAAAAAGCATTTATGTACTTATTCACAATAAATCCTCAGCCTGACTTTGATAATTGGAAATTAATTCTAGTGTTTCTATTCTAGTCATGTGGTCATATTGTTCACATTTCACCTTGTTAAATGTCATTTTTGGACGTCGCTAGGACATGCAACTATCAGCATTACATCTCATATAATATTAGGTACTTTACTCATGGTTCTGACAAAGCTGCTTTTAACTGCTCTGTCACATGAACGATCAGGAAATCCTGGGTTGACTTAATGAGTTGATAACCAGCGTCGTAAGACCGCTTAGCTGTGGTTGTTAGGTTTAGTGCAGCCACATAACGAAAAGATATCCTGGGTATATTGAACTTGTTTCGTAGTACAGGCCTCTGGTGATCGTATACTTTCGCTAGTCACGGTTTTTATGTTATCAGCCCCAAAGTTAGTTACGAAACTGTCGCTTATCCTAGCAAATAATAAACTTGTTGAAGTTGTTGACAATCTGTTAGCTTGTGAGCGACACATTAACAAAGTGAGACTGAGACGTGAGGTTGTTGTTACCAAATCATGTCTGTGATGACTAAACTAGAGAACTGAAGCTAAGCTAACGTTAGCTCCAAGTGCTGTTGGCCCTGTCGTTAGCTACTGAATACACCAAAGAAATACAATTTCACTTACCAACATCTTGGTCAAATGGATTTTGGGCAAATAAAGGCATTCTAAAAATTTTAAAAGAGTTGGACTATTTGACGACAGAAAAATATGTGTATACTGTAGTCTGACGTTTAACCTAAACAAGTATCTCTTCCTTGTCCATTAAATTCGCACCAGTTGCTCTTCCGGGAGCTTGGCTGCCTTCAATAATGCCTGAAAAATCTTTTTAAATATCGGCAAGCATTGGGCAAGTAAGTTATTAATACGTTTAGTGATTTAAATCAGTTAAATACTTTTTAATAATTGAAAGTACAGTATATTTACATTAATTCATAAAAAAATATTCAACACAATTCTTGGCACTTTACAACTCTGTTTATGCCATACTGTTAATAAAAATCATTTCTGCCCATTACAGTGTTTTGGTTTGTTTGTTTGTTTTTTCTTTTGTTTTGTTTTTTGTTTTTTGTTTTTTATCATCAGCCATGGGCTGGATCATTGGCGACAGCTACACCCTTGTTGCAGCAATGAAGGAGGACCTGCACCACCTCCACCTGCAGCATCCAGACAAGATCATCTTCTGTCATCACCAAGAGCTGCAGGTGGAAGGCTGGTGCAAATCCAGGGAACCCAGATAAGGCTTGCAGGTTTGTGAACAGTGTTATGGCCACATACATGTATGTTAATTGTTTAAATGATGGTCTTGTACATCACACCAACACCCTGTTGTGATAACTAGAGTACCATGATCTGTGGCAGACAGGAAATATTGGAAAGCCTCAGAGTGGAGGTCATCCCTCTTATTCTGTGCTCTGCCTGTACTGAATGGGGTTTTACTGAAGAAATTCTGGAGCCATCTTTTTCTGTTAGTATTTGCTATGCAGTCTTTTAGGAGAAAAGGTGAAATGTTGTGATATTGAACAAACAGAAAGAGCTCTAAAAACGTTCACTATGCAATTTGAGATGTTATATGGTGCAGCAACCATGACATTCAATATTAATTAATCTGATGACACATATTGCAACAAGTGTTGGGGACTGGGGGCCTCTGTGAGCCACATCAACCTTTACCTTTGAATCATTTAATCACACTCTGTTACAATACTTCCATTGAATGACACATGTATGTAAGCAAATAGTTAAAAGATTAATTTAACAGAGGAGTCTAAGACAAAAAGCAGAAAAGTATATAGCAAATGTTAATGATGGGGTTAAAAACATTTTTTTTCTGATCAACTTGCAGTTTAACTAACCTGAATGAAAATGTCAGGGTTTTTGGCAACTCGTTTCATAGCAAACTGTCAATGTTACAAAAACTTGCTATCAAAGACCTGCTGGGTGATACAGTCAGACAGTATATATGTTACCATTGTTTTATTATAAAAGGCATATTCTATCATTTAAGTAGTAGCAGAACTCGAAAAAAAAAATGTATAAATTCAATTGTGGAATTACAGGATGGACGATTATGCAGAATTCTTTGGTAGTTCTATGTAGTTCTAAGTATTCAGAACAGAGCATTTATCAATGCACTGAGCTCATGAAGACTGGTAGATAGTTCTGCAGGGACAGTCAACTGAACATTGCTCCCACTTGCTAGTTTCTGAGGTGGTAGAATCCGAGAATGTATATGCAGTGCCCACAGATATGTTCTACAGGAAATGTGTTTTAATTCAATCAAGAGACAGAGTATGTGATTCCACTTCCAAATAATATATAGAGAGACAGGATTTAACTGTACTAGTACCTGGTACCTACCATGTGTACTTTCAATGTAATGATTCACTTTCAACAGAGTGGCAGTAATTGTACAAAATAAAAAAAATGCATTTCACATTGTTTTACTGTAATAGCTGGAATACCAAAATTAGAAATGCTGGTGACCATAATGTATTCTAAAAAAGCACTTGTGCTGTATCTTAGTTTGTTAGTGTCCATGTTTATTCCAAAGTCTGTTATATAAAAATAAATACCACAGTAGTAGTTTACTGGTAAAATGCAGTATTCTAAAAGATAAACACAAAAATTCAGGTACAAAAATGAAGTTTTATTGTATATATTTGTCTAAAGTGATCAAAATGCACTAAAAAAGACAGAAATACAAGCTTACTAAGTAGCTTGCAGAATAATTTGAAAAAATACACTAGTCTAGTTTACCACTGACTTTATTTCTGTAGTTGTAAATGCAAACCACATGCACCAACAGTGCTTTTGATAGGTGCCTTGATTATCAATGGACCTTGTATGTCAGGAGTAAGATAATAAAATTGTTACCTTTAGAATATATATATATATATATATATATATCTATATATATATATATATATATATATACACACACACATATATGCGTGTGTGTGTGTGTGTGTGTGTGTGTGTGTGTGTGTGTGTGTGTAAAACAACCATCTTTCTTCTTCTCCTTTCAACTGCCACATCCTCATCCCTAAGGAAGGTGGGGTTTTTTGGTTTGTTTGTTTGATTTTTTTCAATCAAATCCTTATAGCTGTCTGTGACAAACACAAACAAGGTCAGAAGTGGAAACTCCAACAGGACAACCATGTCTTCAGCCTGATCCTGAGTCTTCAGAGGGCCCTGATGCTGTGGAAGACGTCATGCCTTGTTCCTGTGCCAAAGACGCTCCAAGGACTACAGACCTGTGGCACTGACCTCACACATCATGAAGACCCTGGAGAGACTCATCCTGGTTCAGCTGCGGCCCATGGTCAGACATTTGGACCCAAGGACTATGAGGGTCATGTTTTTTGACTTCTCCAGTGCGTTCAACACCACCAGGGTGAGAAACTGACAAAGATGCAGGTGGATGCCCCCCTTGTGTCCTGGATTGTGGATTACCTGACTGGCAGACCACAGTTCGTGCGCCTGCAGCACTGTAGGTCAGACAGTGTGATTAGCAATACTGGGGCTCCGCAGGGTACCATCCTCTCTCCCTTCCTCTTCACCATGTACACCACGGACTTCAGCTACTGCACAGAGACCTGCTACCTTCAGAAGTTTTCTGATAACTCTGCAGTAGTTGGATGTATCAGCAAGGATGAGGAGACTGTGTACAGGGCTGTGGTGGAAAGCTTTGTCACTTGGTGTGAGCAGAACCATCTGCAGCTCAACATGGCAAAGACTAAGGAACTGGTGGTGGACATAAGGAAAATTAGGGCTCCAGTGACTCCCGTTTCCATCCGTGGGATCAGTGTGGATACTGTTGAGGATTACAAGTACTTACAGGTGTACTTGGACAATAAACTGGACTGGACCAAAAACACAGACGCCCTCTACAGGAAGGGACAAAGGCATCTCTATTTTCTGAGGCGGCTGAGGTCTTTCAACATCTGCCAGACAATGCTGCAGATGTTTTATGAGTCTGTGATGGTCAGTGCCATCCTTTATGCTGTTGTGTGCTAGGGCAGCAGACTGAAGGTGAAGGACGCTAACAGACTTAATAAGCTCATTCACAAAGCCAGCCACGTTGTGGGAGGGGAGCTGGATTCTCTGACAGTAGTGTCAGAGAGAAGAATGTTGTCCAGTATAAGGACTATATTGGACAACCCTTCATACCCTTTCCATGATGTGCTGGTCAGCTGAAGAAGCACATTCAGTCACAGACTCATCCCTCCACGATGCACCACGGAGCACCACAGGAAATCATTCCTGCCGGTGGCTATTAACTTGTTCAACTTCTCCCTCTAAGATTCAGCCTGTCTTAGGAGACACACATGTGCAATAAACGCAAATCTATCTATTCTGTGTATAATTTTATCTGCACAATTTAATTTAAATAATGTAAATGTCTGTAAATATTAACAAAGTATATTAAGGTATATTTATATATAAGGTATATTTCTTTATATTTTGAAGATTGGGTTATATCACAATTTTATTTTATTTGTATCTTTCATTATGTTATTTTATTCCTCTTTATTTATCTGTACTTGTGAAATGGAGCACTGCAATGCAACAATTTACCACAAGGAAGGATTCTGATTCTGATTCTGAAAAGCTCAGACAAAAATAATGGCCAGGTATATATCCAGAAATGCGTAAAATAAGTTGCATTAAAAATAAAAAAGTTATTACATAAAAATAGAATAGAACAGAAGTCTTTATTGTCACTGTTCCAAAACAATGAAATGCTATTTAGCAGCTCTAGAATGACAGATACATATAAAAAGCCAAAAGAATAAAAATAATTAGATGAGAAATAAAAATATATCAAAATATAGAAAATGATATAGAAAGTGATACAGTGAACTTACAATCAAGGATTAACGACCATTAGCCATTATCACTTGTTATTTGTGATATGTTGGCATAAAGTAATATACATTTTTCATTAGTACCATCAGTGTTTTCTATACACCGAGCAATCCTCTATTTATAGTCAGTACAACACAAAACCTGTGCCCTATACTAGACGAAAGTTTCAGCACGGTAATTTGCATGGCATGGTACAACTGCACTTGCAGCATTTAAGATTAGCGTTGGCTGCTAACACTTTATGAACAACTTTGATGGCGGCTCGTGGCATGGCATAAAATTAATTCAAAAGATTCTTCATACATCATAGTTATCTTATCTGTCGAGCAGTTATATCTATACAAACCTGTAGTAACATCAGTTTTGCGGTCACCGTTTTTATTGGCGCTTTCTTTGTAACCGAGTACACCTCAATCAAGCCATCCTCACTGAGCAGGTCCGACCTTGTAATTACCACTGACTGTAAGCTTCTGCCTGTACTGAAGAGTCTCAACGTCCTTACTTTCGACGTGAACTGACGTGAACTGAGCTCCATTCAATCAATGGTTTATACAAGTGACATCTGACATCTAGTGGGGAAAAGAGGAACATGAGGGCACAATTTTTTCCCCCATAATGTCAAGTTTAGTCACAGAAGTGTTGGTTATATTTGAGCACATTTGAGATTTGAAATTTAACAGTGATTATACTTTTAAAGCTGTCACTTTCATTTTTAAATCTATGGGGGTTACACCAATATTCCCGGACTGTATTTAGGAATATGCTCCACACGAAGACAATATAAATTAAAATAATAAAAATTTGACACAGGGCCCCTCCAAAGCCAGAAACTTAGCTAATCTTCACCTTAATGGATATTGCACTTAAGTGGTGCAACTTAACACATTTGTGGCTCATCAAACTGCTAAAATCAAATGAACCTGTGGGTTTGGGGAATCTCAGGTTCTGGGGTCTATTAATTTGTTTAAATTTTTATTTATTTATTTTTAAACAAATTGCTTACGTTTTGTCTGTTTTAAGTAATTAACACAGAGAAAATGTGAGTTTAAGTTTACTATCATAGAAAACTACAGAAACCAACAACAAATACTACTATCTGGGATGTTGTAACTTATGTTGTAATGGCATTGTATTGGCAATGTATGGCATTTTTGCTTTAAAAAAAATGAATGAGTAAAATTGTTGCTAGTCAATCGACTGATCAGTTAATCAACTAATCATCTCAGCTCTAGAGTACTGGTCGGTTTCTAGGTGCCTGATGGGACTGACATGTACAGTGGGGATAAAAAAAAATAAAAAAAATTGCCCCAGGGCCATTTAGGAAGTTAGTTAACATTTATCAGCAGTTTTAACAGAAACCGAGCATTATTACCGTCATGAAGGTAAAACTAAGAGCAGGATTGTTGTGTGAGACCGTATTTGTTTTAGATAGGTGTACCTAATAAACTGCCAACTAAGTAAATGGAACGGTAGACTGTCTAGTCTATGTATGGGACGCACTTTAGGGGGCGCGCCTCTCAAAGAGTGTCCCTCTACAATTAGAGGAATTGACAAAGACTACAACCTTCAAGATATGTACCGCTTTACCAGTCTATTCTAGTCCGCGGGCACCCGGGGGACGGGGTAGCCAGATTTTTTTCTCGCGAATATAGATAGTCTGAATAAATATTTTAAAGAAATAAATAAAGCCACACACTGAATGGACCGTTTTGAGGTGAATGTGTCTGAAAGCTAAGGCGGAATTACGGAAGAGTGATCCATCTCGCTTCAGGGCGACACTTCCGGGTGTGCTCTCCCGTTTATTTCCTGACTCGGTGAACCTGACAGCCGCCGTTGTCCACGACCAAAGACCGCTGAGGGTTGCAGTCATGTCGGCAGCTGCTCCGGGGACCAGCAAGGCAGCTCACAGCGATGTGGCCCCGAAGAAGAAGAAAGGACCCGGTGCCCTGGCTACGGCCTACTTGGTCATTTACAACGTTGTTATGACAGCGGGGTATGTAGCGTGTTTCCTCGTGCTAATGCTGCTGCTGTTGTGTGTGTATGTGTGTTCGTGTGTTCATGTTCGTGCGCGCGCGGTATTGAGTAAATCAGGACTAAATAATGGGAGCAAGATTTCCCCGTTGTGATAGCAGTGTTATTTTTGGTTTAATAAATTGATAATTGTACGCAATTATTATTAGAAACACTGCTAGCATGCTGCTGTGCAGTGAAAGAAATTTGAATTTGCTTCCCGAGGACCAGCGGCTTATACAGATTAACGTTAGATGATCAACAGACAGCCACCTGGCGTGCACATTAAGTGGTCGCCACCCTAAACAATACAGGCATATAAAGACAGCTGGTTTATTGTCTGCTGTCAGTGTTTTTTTTCCCTCAGAAAGCGTGGGTTTTCATTCAAGGCAACGACCGAGTTTGAATTATATTTGTTTACACAAGTTAAAATTAAATAAATGACATATGAATATGAAAAATATTGGGGAGGTGGGGGGGTAGGAATGCTAGAACTTATGAAAACAAAATCAAATCAATAAACCGAAGGTTAAAGTCTTTGTAAAAGTGCTTTACCTTGTACATGTAATAACAATAAGACTTAAATTAAGATGGCATTTTGTCCAAATAAGAAAAAAGTTAGGACTAAAACAGACAGTCTGTCAGTTGATGCATAAAAACAAACCAAAAAAAAAAAAAAAAAAAAAAAAAATCTGCAGCAATGTTGGTAATGGAATAATCAGTTACGTTCTTTAAGAAGCAAAAATGTAAAATATTTGCAGACTTCTCAAAAGTGAGAATATGCTGCTTTTTGCTGCTTCATTATTATGATGATGATATCATTTTAAAGAGAAAATCTTTAGTGGATAAAACAAGACATTTTAAGGTGTCGTCTTGGGCTTTCCAAGCTTGTGACAAGAATTTTTTTTGGACACAACTGTTTATAATAATGAATCAGAATCCTAATTCTTTATTAATCCCTTGCAGGAAAGTGTTGCATTGCAGTGCTCCATTTCATATGTACAGATTAAATAACAAAGGGTAGAGAAAGAGTACATTAAATTTTCTGAGATAAATAATGGAGCAGGGATTGGAATGGGTCGCAATTTTCATTAAAAAGGTTTTATTGGAGGACAGTTTTATATAAAGTTGTAGAAACTGCTCATACCAGGCTGCAATATGAACAGTTCCAAAAACTCTGTCTTTCCATATTGTAACCCCTGTAACACAAGTTCAGATCAATAATGATTCAGCATATTTATGCTTCCCTGTACAAACTGTACTGTAAATTGTTCAATCAATGAGAAGCTGTGGTTAGATATAGCTATGCACTGAGATTGTTTGTTTGTCAAGAGTCATCTAGAAATAACTTTTCAAATGAATTTTATTGGACTGCATTTTGCATTTCGAATGATTACAGTTATCTGATTACATTATCTTGAACCATAAACAGAGAAATCTGTGTGCATGTTTTATTGCGCTGATTTTTGGACTGTTGCACAATTGAATGGTGGGTGTTGTTTGCTCATTGTTCCAACCAGTTAGGTCACATTGTGTCCCGCTCAGTGTCGATGGGCCATACAGCACTTGCTTTGTATTGAGTACAAGTTAGGGTGTTGTACATGCATGTTATTGCTATTCATATTCAGTGTCTGCATTCAAATGCTGTCATAGCAGCTAAGCAGACCTACTCAGTTTCTGCTGAACTGGCCCTATTAGTGTGAATGCTACAGCACTATTGTTCTTCAAATCTTTACTGTTGTTTTACTGTACCTTTTCTGGTAGCTAACTGCTCCTGTACGCTTTGTGCTACAGGCACAATTCAGGTATCAAAATGTTCAGCTTTTTCTGGACATTTCTGCTTGTATTCAACTTTTTTTCTGCTATTTGTGGGTGATTTTATTTAAATGTTTTTATCAATTAAAAATGGATGGGATCCTGGGAGTTCAGCTCAACTCTCAACCAATAATGTAATAGCTGCCAATAATGTAATAATTTTGGCCATTTTAAATGTAATAAAGCTAACAACATAATAACTTGCCAGTAATGTAAGAACGTTTTTGAGTCAATAACATAACATTTTGCCAATAATTAACAATAAAAAAAGTTATTACGTTATTGGCTGGTTATTTCGTTATTGGCCTAGCATAAAAAAATCCTTTGAAAATGTAATAACTGCAGCCAATAATGTAATAACACGTAAACAGGACTGCATTTCTTGTAAATAAAAGATTTTTTTGCAGTTTTTGTGCAGTTTGCTCATCAAAAATAGGTATAGTGGATGGCATAGTCGTCATATTCATTCATCAAGGATAAGTACTATGCAACACTCTCTCTCCTTAATTATGGTTGCAAGAAGTTGCAAATTTGACAATTATTTGTTGTAAAAAAAAAACTTTATTTAGAATATTGTTTATTTGCTTAGATATGTAAATTCATAATTTCAGGTCAGTGTCTGTTGGATATTGCATTGCCAAATTAATTTACCAGATTTCAGTCCTCACTTAAAACTGTGTTTAGATAACTGGACTGGCAGTATAATGGCACTCAACTCCAACATCAACATAAAATTGGCATTACTTCTTCCAGTAAATGTCCTTAACTTTGTACTGCCCAAAAGCCACATTACTGAGAAGAATCCAGGCCTTCATACATCGGCTGCCCCTGCCAAATAACTGTTTTATGTGTAAGCTTAGATCACTGTTGTGTCCAGCAGCCTTGTAGAGCTTCATAATACTAATAGAACAGTCATCTTTGTCCAGTTCTAGGCTCTCTGCAAGTGCTTCTTATATATATATATATATATATATATATATATATATATATATATATATATATATATAGTACTGTGCAAAAGTTTTAGGCACTTCAGATGTTTATACTTTTATCAGGACCATCAGGGAGGTGATCAGTCCCAGATTAATTCTGCAGCTGGATAAGTCTAAATACACAGTCAGCATCATAAAGAACTGTCCTCAGAGGCAAGAAGAACAAGGAATCCTGCAGTAGATGGTCTGACCCCCACAGAGCCCTGATCTCAACATCATAGAGTCAGTCTGTGATTACATGAACTGAGTGAGTACAGATGTACTGAGGAGAACTGGAGCTGTTTTAAAGGCAAAGGGGAGGAGAGGGGAGGGGTATAATAGGAAATACTGATTTGATTAGGTTTTTTCTGTTTGCTTTTGACAGCATCCTCACTTTACCTTTAGTGCCTAAAACTTTTGCACAGTACTGTAGGTTGGGGTGGAATGGTGCAGACAGTTCACGGAATAAGAGTGAGACTTGATTGAATGTCCCAAGCATTGACATATCTTGCTTGAGAGAAAATTCAGTAATTCTTGATAAGATCTCTGGAGGTAGGTATTGAACTCCAGGCTCATTGCCAGGATCCTCAACCATGACAAGCAAAGGGTAGTGGTCAAATTTGGGTGCTGCAAAATAAAATATTTCCCTGCGAATGTGCAACATTTCTACATGGTCTCTTTAATCTTCTGATATTTAAATCTGTTAAAAATGTTTAGGAGATTTGTGGTGTTTTAGTGAGGGTGATTACTAGGGGTGTAACAATGTACCATGTCATGATGTTACTGATGAAGTGAGCTTTGTGTGTGAGGTAATACTTTATACTTCAGTGAGTGATTGCACTGTGTGCCATACTAAATAACACTGATAAAAGAGGAACTAAAGTGAGTAGATTTGAACTGCAACTTTCTCATCTTCCCACAGCCTCTGACAATGTAACAGCATCTGGCTGTTACAGGTTCTGTTCAGTCAATCTGTAGACCGCTCGCTTTCCCAGTTAAAACTAATCAGCAGACTGAGTGACTGTAGCGAGTCGACTCCCCCTCTCTCTCTTATTCCTCTTGCATAATTGTTTTCTCTGACAATTTTTTTCAGACTCATCATCTGTAACAGCTGTAATTCTCAGCTGTCTGACTTATTTACCAGCAGAACGTGTTACAGCAGCTCCACAAACTCCTGCAGGTTAAACTGAACTAACCAAAGACTCTTAAGGCTTATTAACTGGAAACACTCACTATACACGGACTGACACACTTGCTAGCTAAGCAACATAATTAGGCTAAACTATCCAGAACACAACACTCTAAAATACCATTCAACAAGGATATCAGTTGTATTTAATGGAAACATAATGTACCAGGAGATAAATACTTCCTTATATTATGGCCAATACGGTATCCTTTGCATTGCAGTCTGCAGAATAAGATAATAACAGCAAGAAAGATTTTATTTTTACATTTGATCTGGAATTTAGTTTACAATAAGGAAAACACTGCAAGAAACTGGGTTTTGTGGCAACAGAAGATTTTTATTTATTATTTTATTTTTATTAATTTTCTTTTTATTATTATTTTTGCAGTTTATATTGCTTAAGTATTGCTGCAGGATTCACACTGCAAATACATACATACAAGTTAAGTTTCTTGTTTAACTGTAAGATATCCTGTTCAATACATATTTTTCTTGACAAAAATGTTTTTAAAAAAGAATGTTTTGGTATGTTTGGAAGGGTATATTGAATTTATTTTATATATTGAATTTATTTGTTTATTTATTTTACATTTCAGTAGGTTAGCTCTTAGAAATCCAGTATCTGGGGGAAAAAGCAGGTCTTGACCAGTTAAAGTCAAAAATAAACATTAATTTGAACAATGTTTTAAAAAAAATCCAGTATCCAAGGATCTTGTCAAAATTTCAAATTTTCCTACAAACTGTACAAATTTCCTTAAGCTTGATGTTAATGTTGCCTTAGAGAGGCTGCCACTATTTAAAGACTCACTTTATAAATTACACTCATCAGCTCTTCACTGAAACACACTTATCCATCATACAACCTTCTGTTTTTACTACATTTTTCACTTAAAACAGAAATTGCACACAAGTCTAACACAGATTCCTGTTTCCCTCATAAGATCATCTGGTCAATCTTAGATCTTAAGTTTTTTGCAATGACTATTCTGAGATTTTTTTTTTACTCTGTTGTCCAGGTGGCTGGTGATAGCTGTGGGTTTGGTCAGAGCTTACCTGGCCAGAGGAAGTTACCATGGGCTGTACTACTCCATAGAGAAGCCTCTTAAGTTCTTTCAGACTGGAGCTATCCTGGAGGTGAGATATGCACAAAGAGCTGGGGGATGTTAATAGAATCAAATATCGCAACACATTTTGTCAAATACAGTAGACAGCTGTCATTTCTCTAATGAGCACACAACATCCAGTTTATATATGCAGATATTGGGAATGTAACCATCATTTTTATTTTCATTAATCCATCATTAATGTTAACATTTGATTTATCTGTTATTAAAGTATTTAATCTACCCACTGTCAGCATTTGGCTGTTTGTGTTCATATTGCTTAATGGATAAATTGATTAGTGAAAATTTGGTTTACTTATTAATCCTTGACTTTTTTAACTGCTAGAAAAAGCATCAAGTCATTAAAAGCTGGATGAGTGTTGGATTCAGGTCTGGATGTGCAGTGGATTTCACAGGCCTGTTATCTATACAGTGTTTGGTATGTCCTCTGTAACATATCAAACTGGTATGTTAGGCTGACACACGTGTGTTTATAGTGCAGAGGCTGGGCAACATGAGGTGTTCTAGTGATCCTGTCCAGACACACTGTAGACTGTAGTTGAGTAACAGGAGACTTAGTTTTGTCTAACATCAGTATTGTCCATTCATGAAATAATCTGTGTACAAACTGAACATTACAGGCACTGTGGTATTAAGTTGATCTTAGCAGTGTAAGTTTGAGAATTAAAAGTGTATTAACACACACATGGCACATTATTTAGAAATACCAAGTCAACTTTTGTGTTATGAATTTCAGTGTATTCAAAAAAATCCTTTTAGGTATGCCTTGAGAATATTAATGGGAAATTAATAATGTTTAAAACTAGAGTAGTTTTGCCACATGAATCCAGGAATGCATGGAAAAAGAAGAAAATATAAACCACAAACCATACATACAAGTTACAATGAGCTGTCCTGTGCTCTTTTCCCAGAGCCATACTGAGAAACTTTCTGTTATCTTTTCATTTCACAGATACTGCACTGTGCTGTGGGTGAGTCTCTCTTCAGCCTACACCTCACCTACACTGCTCTCTTGTTACCAGTAAAATCTCGGTGTCAATATAGATTGACTCATGTTCACATTGTGCTATATCTCTCAAATGTTAATTTAAGATATCTGTAATTCCAGTTTGGATATTATGATTTAAGTACTTGTGACATTAGGTTGTATGAAACCATTTTTCTAAAATATCTACACTAAAGATGAATTGTTGAGACGTGAATTCCATATATCTCCACTTTAAATATAACTATTCGCAGCCCAAATTTATTATACGGAATCGGTTAAATTTAACAAAGACATACTGACAGGTGACAGTGTGCAGGAAAAATGTGGAGCACATGCTCCCATGCACAGCAGGAGGGCTCACTGAATGTTTTATGAAGATCCAAATTATGTGAGTCATATATTGCTGCCTTTGCAGTCACCAGATCTTACCCAAACCAAACACCAGAGATTTAAGTCAAATTATACAATTCAAATTACATTTAATGATAGTCAAAAAGTCCTTTTAAGATAATCGAGAGGCTATGAAAAGAATTATGATTCAACAAATCTAATTTTTGAGGTAGTTTATCTTTAGTTATCATTGCAACAGGTTGAAATACAACTTGATGTATCAGTCTAATTAAAATGAAGCTGTAGATATCAAATGTCAAATAGTTAAAATTATGCAGGGGTCTAGATACAATTAGATCTGGAATATAAGTTTCATTCACCAAAAATTCTTGATTTTGTTGCATTTTTTTGTTTTCTCTCTTGAGACCACAGCTATTCATTGCCCTGACTTAATATAATTTGTAAAGCTTTGTGCTAGCCACATCATGTACAACTAGTTTGACTATTCAGAATTATAACTGAGAATCTGAAAGTATAATTTTGACTGATCTAAAAAAAATGATAGATGGCCAGTTGTCATTTGGTTTGTTTGAGGAGTAGCAGATATCGCAGTTATTATATATATCGATATTGTAGTTGTATCTCAGATGTACACATGTATAGACAAACAGAGCCTTATCATATTTTAAGTGTTTGGCAAAGAGAGAGCGGAGAAGCTGTTGGCTCTCATGGTGTCAATGTGATGAGGAGATAGCAGCTCTCACCCAGCTGCTTCACCGTGGTTCACAGTCCATTCCCTTCATTATCTGGGATTTGAAGCTAAAGCTAGCTGACCTTTCCCACTGTCCACTCAGAGTGAACACACACATGCACACACAATAGATTCCTCTCTGGTGGCCAGTAAAAGCATCGACATTCATGAGTGTCCTTTTTGAGTGGATCTGTCTGAGAGCTCATACAGTATCTCATCAAATCATTCACTGTAAAACATTGTCATATGTAATATATTTACTAATAAGCAGCCTCAGTTTTAGTCAGTTTTAAAACTCACCGGCAATGTAGCTTTTTTCCCAATTTTTCAATATCACTTCCACTATTTCCTTTTTTTTCACATGCTTTTAGTGAATATTCTTTTCAGAGTCAAGCAATCCATTCCTTGTGATAACCATTATTTTTATTACCTGTATACCTACACATAACTACACACAATGTCTTTTCCAATTCCTTTTCAGCTTTCTATTATTTATTTAACCATTTGTAAGGGCTTGATGAAAATTGCATATTTACAATTTACAACTGTGCGTTAGAAACAATATTTACTGTGGATTGAATATTTTTGGCTGAAACTCAGTTCTTTCAGTGGAGTCAGTGCCAGGTTCCATAATGATCCAGTGAA
Source organism: Lates calcarifer (assembly GCF_001640805.2). Lineage (NCBI taxonomy): Eukaryota > Metazoa > Chordata > Actinopteri > Centropomidae > Lates > Lates calcarifer. The sequence continues at coordinate 6,871,389 of NC_066833.1, forward strand.
TTGAAAGGGGTCATCACTTGTTGTAAAGAACCAGGGCTCCTAATAATAATTTGTTCATTATTAATGAATTCATATGGTCATTTTGTGCAGCAAAGATTAAGACGTCCTCCATCCCCATTTATTAAGTGTTTGTCCTTTGTGTCATATCCCAGGAATTGTACCATCCTCTGTTGTCCTGACCGGATTCCAGGTCATGTCCCGGGTCTTCCTCACGTGGGCCGTCACACACAGCGTCAGGGAGGTAAGATGGGTTTCCCTCTAGTCACTTCATTATACAGCCTGTCTAATTCACTTAGTATGAATCACATAGCAGGGTAACTAGTTCCATGACTTCATGTTCAAAATTGACCAGTTGATTTACTGTTTGCCCTGTTAATAGATTGGATTGGATTAGTTTGGAGAGGAGGAAATGTGTAAGTAACGTCAGATGGTCTTGCTCTAGGGGTGCAGGAATGAAAATGAATGAAATTTTATTAGAGTGAATGAACATTTGTATTTTATGTTTTAAATGTTTTGTTTCTTCTGTGTGTTTCTGTTGTATGATGCTGTACTCACGTTTTTCTCATCCCCTTCTATGTGAATGTGTATGGAAACTGTGAGTGTGTGATGAGGGGAGTGCCTTTCTTTTAACATCATATTTGCATTGGTTTTAACCTAATATCTGAGGATAGTGACCAGCAGCCTGCAGTGTGATCTGATCTCTGAGCTTCTTGAACAAACAGCATGGTTCTGTGATGAAAAGTCTAAATTAGCCTACAATAGAGTAACTACTGCAGCATGATGCAAGCCTGTCTGTTCCTCAGTCCCCCTCCCATCATCCTTTGTGTGTGTTTTTGCAGGTGCAGAGCGAAGACAGTGTGCTACTATTTGTCACAGCCTGGACCGTCACAGAGATCATCCGCTACTCTTTCTACACCTTCAGCCTCCTCAACCACCTGCCATACCTCATCAAATGGGCAAGGTAGGAAAAACCCTAACCTGAGAGTGGTGTCAGAGGAGGAGACATTTGTGTCTAAGTGAATATTATAGTGAATTTCCAATTAAATTGGATGTGTGACTGTTGTAGACACTTATAGCTATTTGTATATACTAAAACAATGAAAAGGTCAAAGAGGGCCCTAAAAATCACAGCAGCACATCATTGTTTGAAGGCATTACTCCTAACACTGATTAGGTTTTTTTTTTAACAAAAAAACCATCAAACCTACACAAAATGTGCTGTTTCCACCATAAAAATCTCTTTGTCTGCCTGATGGGTGCATCTACAACCAAGGCAACAGTTGTTAAGTGCCTTCTTCCCTGCGGTCTTTGTTGCTAGGTAGCAAATGAGCCTGTCGCTATATTTAGGGCCCAAGCAACCAAGGTTGTGAGGACCCTATTGCATTCCAAAAGATTATTAGCTCTGATTATTATTATCATAGCAGATGAATTGCCTTTTTGAGGGCCTAAACATGCTCAAAAACTCATGAAAGTTTGTACACGAGCCATTATGGGTATAGTGTAAAATGACTCTATAGCGCCCCCTGAAGACATTCAAAAGCACCTCTCCATTGGGCTCAGGTGGACAAAATTTGGAATAATATAATTTTAAAAAAATGTAATTAATTTGATTTTAATTGCTGTAACTCAGCAATAATTTGTCCAACCTTCCCCAAATTTCACAGGCTTGATAATGGTCCTGGCCTGAACACACCCACATGTCAATATTTGTGTAACGTTATAGCGCCACCTACTGGCAACAGGAAATGACATATTTAATACTTTGTTGCGCTGTTACTAGCAGTCAGGAACACCTTAAGGCCTTCATGATGCCTTATTGTGAAAATTGTAGTGATTTGTTGAAGGGCATGCCTGTGGAGCCGTGGCAAATCTTGATGTTTTGCCAGGAACCAGGAAGTTGATTTAACTCATTTGTCCAATCTGCGCCAGACTTCTCATGTTTGACAAGGGTCCTGTCCTGAGTACATCTATATGCCAATATTCGATTATGAACATATGGGCGTGGATGTGGGTGTGTGCCTGGCAGCAACTCAAATTTTGATGTCCTGCCTTGAAGTAGGAAACTGATGTAACTCAACACAACGCACAGGTATGAAATTTGGCAGAGTTATGTAGCATACCAAGACTTACAAAAAAGCCATCCTCTAAACCCAACAGGAAGTCAGTTATTTTGACTTGAATATGCAGACATGGCTTATTGTTTGCCATTTGGGGATCAAACTCCTTCAATTTTATCATACTGACCTCAAACTTGGTCAGGATACTCTTAAAAAGTTTGTGACTTAAAGTTATCAAAAGCTTTACAGAATATTGAAGGGCGTGGCCGTGGCGGCACCTCAAATTTCATCCTGAAACAGGAAGTTGCATTTAATTTGCTCTAACTCAAACATACTTCGTCCAATCTGCCCTAAATTTCACAGGTTTGAAAAAAGGCTTGTGCTGAACACATCTACATTCCAGTATACAGGTATAGTCATAGTGCTACCTATTGACAACAGGAAATGATGTGTTTCATCCAAGTGGGTTGATCTGATTCACCTCAAATGTGGCCAGACAAGCAGTAATATCACAAAGGTGATGGCTGCCTTTGTCCGTGATGGAAATGTGCAACTGATGGCCGCAGTAAGTGACTTTTGGCTCATTTGTACTGAGTCAACCTGTGGCAACCCCACAGCCACAGGGTTGCAAGGGCCCAATCAACGCTGCTTGCAGCTTTAATGGTATTTGACTCAGTTAGAGTTGCACCCTGAGAGACAGAAAAATTGGTCATGCACCTGTGGAAAATCCAGTGAAGGATCAGAGAAGACAGTCACTGGGTTGGGAGTGCTCGCTTAAGAAGAGACAGAAGTTTTTATTTTCTCTCTCTTATTCTCTCTGTAGAAGAAAAGCACCACAGTGTATCTCTCATATTTAATTGCAAGCTTGATCCCTCAAAAGTTCTAGGATTGAAAATTTAGAAGCATGCCTGCAGTCGCACTATTGTATCCTTTTTATCTGCATTTTTATCAGTCAGCACATCATATGGTCTAATATTTATATCACTGTATATTTAGAGTTTGGATGTCATAATGTAATATAGTTTCATTTATTTGCTCCACTTTGGGATTTTTTCTGTGGTTTGGCAGCCTTTTCATTATTACTTTAACATGTGTCTGTCTGTTAGAATGGGCACGATACCTCAACTTAAATCCATCGTTATGGTGTTTAAAAGTCTTATCAGTGCATAATTGAATAACTTGTGTCAGAGCCTGAGCACATTCTCAAACATTCCTCATACTCATACTATGTTTCTAGTAATGCTACCTCAGGCAACAACTTTTTATTCTCCTCTGCTCCATGTATACATTTTTTTTTAACCAAACCTTGTCTGAACTGTGAATGAAGTGCTTTTTTAGACCACTTCCTTCATCATTTCATTTGGATTGTTCTTCACCCACATTTTTTAGCAGGATAATGTGTTTGTTTTCATGGAAAGCATAAGTGTATGTTCAAATTTTTACAGATATTTTACAGCATCATTGCTTAAATTTAGAGCTGCGCTGGCTAACATAGAGTATGTTGCACTGGTGCTTGTGGCGCAAACAGCAAAAAGTTAAATCCATATCATGCATATCTCCCTCAGTGTTTTGCTATTTATACCAGCTATACTGCCCACCCCCTTGTTGCAGAAATAATGAAAAATGAAGCTGTATGACTTATTATTTCTCTCCCTTTCCTTCTCTCTCACAAACCCCTGTGCTGCAGGTACACCTTTTTCATTGTGCTGTACCCCATGGGAGTGACTGGGGAACTGCTGACTATCTATGCAGCCCTGCCATATGTGCAGAAGACAGGCCTGTACTCTGTCACTCTCCCCAACAAGTACAACTTCTCTTTTGACTACTACACCTTCCTCATCTTAATCATGATCTCCTACATTCCCCGTAAGTCAACAGGCAGATGTTACTTCTTTCCCCTTTTGTAGTTACAATGAACATTGCAAATGTGCTTCCAGTAAGAATTTGCTTTAAATTACAAATATACAGTGAAGAGAAAAAAAGAAAAATTGGAGACATTTTCATAATTACAAGATCTTTATGTCATAATTTAGAGAAAATGTAAACATGGCCTAAAGATGTTTTGAGACTGAACACAAGGGAATGTCTTTACCTGGCATTATTCTTTTGAATTTGACCACTGATGGAGATTGTAACTAGAAGACAGTCCCTCCATGTCTTTTCTTTGGTGCAATTTTGTAGAGGTATTTTGCAAAGTTCTAAAAATCCAGTTGTTATTGTTTGATGTTAAAGTTTCTCATCCTGATCTTCCTCTGCCCCCTCCCCAGTCTTCCCCCAGCTTTACTTCCACATGATACGACAGAGAAAGAAGGTGCTGGGCCATGTAGAGGACTACAGCAAAGTGGAGTGAGCTGAATAGTATTCAGACAGATCTCATTGAGGGGGAAAAGAAACCAAAACAACCAAGAGAAGAGGAACTAAATCATGTCTGCTTATTGACACACTAAACCAGTTTTCAAACTGCCAGAACTGACCTGGCAGATGATCCATTTATCAAGCAACATCATTTTTTTCCGGCTGTTGTCTGGGTTGTATAGATGCTCACAAATTATGAATGAACTGGTGTTATTTATTTTTTTTCTTTTTCCAATGAACAAACTGCAGTTAATTTTGTATAGTCAGAGAGCTTGCAGCTACTAAGGAACTGTATTTTGACTTGGATACAGTTGAGCTGCTAACTAACCAGTGAGCAGAACTCATTCACAGCATTGAACTAATTCATGTACGAATAGAATCAGTAACCTCCTTTCCAAAAGACTCTATAAAAAAGCCCAAATAGATTTCTCACTTCCCTACGTCTCATCTTTTTTAATAAGCAGTTTTCCTTTACTACACTGTAGAAAGTATAATGTGAAGACTTGTGTTACAACTAGGTTGTCTGTAGGTTTTGCATCTACAGTGTGTTTGTTGGTGCAAACCGTGGTCCAGATTTTTTTTCTTTCATTCATTTCAGTCAAAAGCTTGACTACATTCCTAATTTAGTCCAATAAACCTTTTTTTCATTCTGTGTTTGCATGGTGTTCTATCTATTTATTTGGTGTTTGCTCAGATGTTGTTTTGACTTGGGTCTCAGTTGCATTGTTAGCGGTCTGACATTGATTATATTGACTCGTTGAATGCTTAAGTTCCCCAAGTTTCCCAGTGATGATTGTGAGTTCTGTCTTTTTGTTCCTCATAGTTTGATGTTTACTAACCTAAATCAAGTTGTGTGAAGAGACAAGTCATGTTTTTCCTCTCATACATCCATCCAAGTTCCTCACCTCCTTAGGTGATTGCATTTTCCTTTCTTTTAATTATTTAAAGTAACTACTTTTAGCAATTTTAGCTCAGTTAAAGTGATACCTTGCAAACCATCCAAATTAAAAGCTCACAGTCTTCAGTCCTCTCCCATCTCTAATTAATGAAAGGGGTCAGTATGTCCTGTAAGCGGGATGTTTTAAAACCTTTATCACAAAACAATTCAAACATCATGACATGTTATGATATTACACTTCAGCAAAAAAAAACAAAAAAACAGATAACACAACCTACAGTAACAACAATCAGATTAAATAAGCTTTGATATGTAACACAATCAAAATCGAACTGTAGCCCAAATGTGTGTTCGATGTTTAACTTTGTGGACTTTTATTTTAAGATACAGACTGATGTCGCTATACTTTAGTACATAAAAGTGGTGGTCATTAATTAGTATAGAGCTATATGGGCTGAAGTACTATTCCTAAGAGACATGTCCGAGTCAACATGGAAATAGTACTTATGAGAAACAGACTTGGTATTCATTCAGTTAGTGAGTTTGTAGTCATGCTTTTTCAATGAGGTGAATTTAATAACACACAGAACAAAGAGAGAACTGTGAATCAGAATAGTTCCACCTTTTCATTACCTGATGAAAAATAGGCCCATTTTTCATTTGTAATTGTCATATTTGATGTACATTCCACAGTGTTTTGTTTGTTTTAGACTTGTTACTTTTGTTACATTTTGGAATGGTAATCCTGAATGCATGGTATTTTGTTGGACACAGTTGCAGCTGTATAACACCAGGCAGAAAAGCATTCTAATACTGCCATCTTTTAGTAAAAACTAAACTGTAATTCTGCTGCACTGCTGTCCTTCCGAGTACATTTCTATACCACTGCGGGAAAGCAAGAACCTCAACCACTTGAGGTCAGCAAAAGCAACATCACCGCTTATGTTGCTCTTTAAATGGTCTGTTCAAAGTATAATATTTTTTCACATACCCCTCGTGGTATCTATCCGTACAGATAGTTTTGGTTTCATATGACACCCAATCTCATCTCTTGAGATTTCTGTTTCAATCATAATATATTGGACGGGAATGGAATTTAGTTTTGGTGCTCACAGCACTGAAAAATTACATTCAAGAAGTTAAAGAGGAACATGTATTTTTAGAACCAGTCACTTTGGATTAATCATTGCCAAACTTCCATTTAAAGAGCTGAAAAAATGTACCTGTCAAGCAGAGCAGCAATTAATGCCTGTGATACTGACAAGTCATGTCATTTTCATCTGTTGCTGTTGCTGTCATTTTCATCTGTTGCTGTCATGATCTTTTAACTATAATTCTTTAATGTTTGAGTACATAACTAACTTTAGCATTAATTGTCTTGAAGTGGAGGTAGTAATCTCAGAGAGGGATATCTCAAATATGTCTTGACAAATCTTAATACTTTTCTACTAGAGCTAAGTCAGAGTTTTTTTGTAAACTAGGTGAACTGACCCTTTAATGTTTCTTTAAATTGTGCTATAAGAGGCTAATGTCCATCAGTTTGCATCTTTTAAGCAGCTTGCCTCTTTGTTCAATCTTCCTCCAAAGCACACCAGTTATGTTGCTCTTTCCTGCTGTCATGATCATAACACTCTTTCATTCTGTATCAAAGTGAGCAGCCAGAGCCTGAAATGTCAAGTCTAACCTTTGTGCTATTTTTTTTCTCCATGAATGGTTTTGAGCATGATTTGGGATACTTGATGGAAATGTCTTGCAGGAGTGCAAGTGCAGCTCATTGTAAAACTGCATGAAAGATGAAATCTGGATGCCTGGAATGATGATCTTTGTTATAACATGACTTAAAAAAAGAAAAGATACAAAAGCATGGCATATGTTACTCCACAACTGGTTCTACTTAATAAAGTTTTGATACAAATGTTTTGCATGGGGCCAGCATACTTTGAACAGGTATGGATACTGAGTATATATTTACAATAAACCTATAATATGAGAAGAATACTCAATATCTTTATATATTACATATACTGTGTGTAACTGACATGCACTGATACATGAAACATTGGTGGCCCCTGAGTGATAGTGCACTTGTAATAATTCAGGGGGGGGACAGTTAATGGTTTCTGTGTGCCTTAAAAGTAGAGATGACTCATTTACTCATGCACCATGTAATCTGGGTGGGAACATTATCTGTTGTACAATTTAGCTGTGCTAGAAAGCTTCATCAGATGTAAACCAACTCTGAAATATCTTAAAACCTATTAGCCACACTGCCCTGCATTCAGACTCTAATGAAAATGAATAGATAGATAGATAGATAGACAGATAGATAGATAGATAGATAGATAGATAGATAGATAGATAGATAGACAGGGAAAAAATGAAAAGAAAAGAACTGGTAAATTACAGGTAAACCAAAAAAAATATATTAGTTCAAGTGGACATCAAGCAGAACAGATACAAAAATACTGAACCCTACATTTTCCATCATGCAACTTGATTGTGTCTTTTTATTGGACTGTCTGTTGATTCAACCATCCATCCATCACTCTTACATTATTTGGGGTTAATTACTAAAACTTGCCAAAGCTCCTCCAGAACCAGAGAGGACATTATACCACTTTTTTCAGACAATGAGTGACAGTGTGCAGGCAACAGGTTTTTTTTTTTGTTTGTTTGTTTTTTTTTTGGTTTGTTTGTTCTTTCTTTCTTTCACCACTAGCTTTGTTATTTTAACAAAGCTTTTATGACCATCCATATGTATTTCTCAGTCTCTTTATTGGGATACAAACAGAAATATGGGAAATATATATATTAAATTTTAAAAAACAACAACACAATTTTAAGAACAAAATTGCCTCTACATGCAAAAGTCAGTATTTAGTGTGACTTCCCTTGGTGCTAAGCACATCTTGAGCTCTTTTGGGGAGACCATCTTGAAATTTTCTGAAGTAGTCTTCTGGTATGTTATACCAGGCTTCTCTCAGCACTTACCAGAGTTCTTCAATTTAATTCAGTTCAATTCAATTTTATTTATATAGTGCCGAATCACAACAAAAGTCATCTCAAGGCACTTTTCATATAAAGCAGGTCTAGACCATACTCTTTAAAATATGGTATTTACAGAGAGAGACCCAACAAATCCCACCATGAGCAAGCACTAGGCGACAGTGGCAAGGAAAAACTTCCTTTTAATAGGCAAAAACCTCGAGCAGAACCAGGCTCAGGGTGGGTGGCCATCTACTTCGACTGGTTGGTTCTTCTTCATAGATTTAGGCTGTCTTCTGTTTCTTTCTCTGTACAGGTGATCCTATACTGTCTCTATAATATTCAGGTCTAAATTCTGTGGAGGCCAGTTCATGACTGTTTTCTCTTCAAATATGATTTCACCACATTAGCAGTATACTTGGGATTGTTATTATGCTGAAAAATAAAACCATTCCCAACTGGACATTTTGCAGGAGTGTTGTCACATCGTCCATGTAGCTTCTTAGGGCTGGAAACACTGTCCTGATTCTGCTCTCACTCCTCAGACCATCTGTCTTGCACCAGTGAAGATGATTTCAAAGACTGTTGTGAACAGGATGGGTGAGATCAAACAAACCATTGCTTTTCCCTTCTCAAGCTGCTGCCAACCAGTTGTGATTTCCTGGGTTGTGTAGGAGACATAGAAGTTGTTGAAGTAGGCAGAGACCAGGTTTTTGATGCATGTGCAGTGGAAAGTGTGCTCTTATAACTGTGATATAACTAACAATGACAATAAAGAACTGAATTGAGTTGAATTGAATTGAATGCATTGAATGCAGGCATGTGAAAGAAATCGAGTGCGAAGGTGATCAGCTGGTGTGGAACAGATTCGTAGGCCAGATCTAACCAAACCATGTGGAGATCTAAACTCCTGCATTTGGCCCTCTGGAATTGTTTCCAGATCATGGCAGAGTGAAGTGAAGACACTTATGTGAGGCTAATCTATCGGCAAGAAGCCCCTGCAAAGTCCCACTGTTAAAAAAAAGACGTGCTGAAGAGGATACAATTTGCCAAAGAACATATCGACTGGCCTAAAGAGAAATGGAGAAACATTGTGTGGACTGATGAAAGTAAGATTGTTCTTTTTGGGTCCAAGGGCCGCAGACAGTTTCTCAGACAACCCCCAAACACTGAATTCAAGCCACAGTACACTCTGAAGACCATGAAGCATGGTGGTGCAAGCATCATGATATGGGGCTGTTTCTCTTACTATGGTGTCAGGCCTATTTATCGCATACCAGGGATTATGTTTTTTTTTTTTTTCAATTTATTGAGTAAATATTTGAGTTTGTAACAAAAAATGCAGACTTTTTTTGAACAGCCCAATATCATATTTTCCTTCATTTTCTGTAAAGTAATTAAAATATTGATACATTTTTCTTTATGTTTTGATGTAAAATATAATGTGCAGCGTTCCCAATGAATGGAAATAAAAAATATTATAAGGATTTTGAGCTTTACTCACGTTTTAAAAAACACTGCTATTATTTTGAACATAACTGTATATACACATGTCCTGGAGAACCCAGGACCTGTGTTGCCCTGTTGCTGTCACTGAGCTGTTCCCTGATGTGTCTCTCTAACTCCTGTGAGGTGATCTCCCAGACTTCTTCTCCTCGAGCAGGTCTCAGACGTATTTAAAGAGATACGTGCTTTCTCCTTTCTGCTCCTGAGTTTCTGAATCCATTCTGCTCTCCTGAGTTTGGCAAGTCTGGATTTCAGCTAGTCGCAGTCACCTTTTAGTCCCTCCTTCTCTCAATCTTGTGCTTTCCTCCATGCTTTCTGAAGAAGGTGGTTGTGCTGCCCTTTAGGAAGTTCTGGAGGGTTGGATGTACATTCTGCTCAAAGCATCTCCATGCTTCTTTGTTGCTGGTTCTTAGCCACCTGAGCTTGGTCTGGTGGATTAGCTTCTCCTTTGATGGTTTTCTTGTGAGTTGGCTGCTTACTGGTTCACGGTGCATCACTTGCAGTGGGGCAGGCTCTTGCTGCTGGTGTGGCACTTCCTGCAGCGATAGCGGCTCCTCTCCCTCACCATCTACAATAGTAGATTTATCAACAGCGCTGTGGTGCTCAACCGGGTTTTGAGTCCTCCTTGTTTCACCTGCTGAAGCAGCGCAAGCTTGTAAATGGGTCCTCCTGTCGCACTTTGCCTTCCTTTGGTGAATGCGCAGGCCTTGGTGTGTTGTCATTTTGGACCGTCCACAGCTGCATTTCTTAAGGATCTTAGAGTCATTGGTCAGTTCCATTCCAGTCTGTTTCATGTTATCCATCGTAATTGGTCCTCCTTCCATCCCGCCTCCCGGAGGACTATCGGGCTGTCTTCTTCATATCATGCTTGTAGTTTCTGATGGCATCCATGCAGTGAGGTAATTACTCCATGAGCATGTGGAGAGGGTAATTAGCCCATCCACCCCTGTTGCATTCTTTCCTGCTGCCAGTCTGTCTCCCCTGACTGCCCTCCAGTCTTTCCTAGACGCCAATTGCCCTGTTCATCATTGGTGTTCCAGATAGACTAAGGTGATTTTATGTCAAATTCTGTGATCTTTGGCATTTTGAATGGAATGATGTAACTGAACAGTGGTCTAATGTGTATTAGTAAGCTTCCAATTAGTTAAAGTCATAAATGTGTATGTAATGCTAAAGCATGTCTTGCACAAACCTGATGTAACAGACCTTTTTCACTGCAGTCATTTTGACATGAAATAGTAGGACAAATGCAGGTGTTAGCAATGACATTAATTAGGATTCCATTCCATTTAGGTTCAAGAGAGCCAGGTTCCTGCTATTGTTCAAGTGTAAGGTGGGGCCTCAGAAAATACTTGCTATTTTAGCCTATAGAGGCAGTTTTTTTAATGATTATATATGGTCATTACACCATTGACAAAACAACAAATCTAATGGTGGCCTAATACCTTTGCACAGTGTTGTATCTACAAAACTCTTTTTTACTTTAACAAGAGAAACCAAAGATCTTAACTTTTTTTTTTTTTTTTTTTTTAAACTTTCACAGTGTAAAGATGGACAGGGGGTGACGTACTATACAGATCCCTGGCTTGATACCACAGTTATGAGGTATGAGGTTTCCAACGAATGTTGACGCCAATCAGGCCATGACTATTTTAATCTGAATACTGACTCAAATAGCAAATTCAAACAAAATATCTGAGATACGTGTGTGTATGTGTGTGTGTGTGTGTGTGTGTGTGTGTGTGTGTGTGTGTGTGTTTGGTTGCGCAATCCCCAGAATGAAATGAAAAGGTCACTCTCCATCAGGATGTGTCACAACACTGAAGCGCTTGTCGATTTAGATTTTGATTTCGATTTCAATTTCGATTTGCTTGGCATTATTGGCATGACGTTTTAAATAAAATATGTTGCCAAAGCATAAAATCACATATGTACATCAAAACACCAATAAATACAACAATAACTATATACAATAAAATAATAATAAAAAATGAGATAAGAAATAACAAAACAAAAAAAACAAGGAAACAAAATAAAATGTACATATACATGTGTATGTATATACATACACATGTATCCTGCATACACACAAAATCCCTACATCAAACTGTGTCTCTTTTTGTGACATGCTGTGACATACTCTCCTGCCACTTCTATTACAGAGCTTTCTTCTCCTAGAAGGATTTGAATCTGCTTGGCATTTTTTGTCTATATTTGGTGAATTCATTTTCTCTAATTTCTTTATATTTTGGGCAACTTGTGAGAAAATTAATTTCTGTTTCAATTTCACCTGTTTTACAATGTGTACAAATTCTGTTTAATCTTTCAAGCCATCTTCTTTTTTGGCATCCGGTTTCAATTGTGAGTTGATGGTCACTAAGTCTATACTTATTGTTTGTCTTTTTATAGAATGTTTTATTTGGCTTAAATATTGGGCTATTTGGAATTCTCTGTCTAGTAAATTATAGCGTTCTACTTTATTAATTGATTGGATTTCTGTTTTCCACTGTTTGGAATATCTAAGTTTATTATCTTTATCTATTTGTTTTACTTGTGAATTTGGAGTTATTCTCATAGTGTCACCTTAATATATAAATTTAATTTTCTCATTTGTTCCATTCCAGGTAATTTGATCTCATACAGCTTTGTTGTTCTAAGAATGATCTGTGATAATATGAATCTGTGTCTGATTCTATCAGATGGTTCCAAAATTTGATTCTTCTTTTTTTAATTTTAATTAAGAGGGGGAACTGGCCCAGCTCTGCTCTGCAGCTGTGGTTAGGACAGTTTCTGTGGACTCTCAGTATGTTTTATGTTTTCATTCTCTCCTATTTCATGAAAGACAGAATGATAACTGCACTGATCTAGAATGAGACTTTCCTATTGTGTCTCACCATGTGTTTACAGGCTGCAGATGGTGGGGGGATTCTTTGCTTGTCACACCTTGCACTCCATCTTCATTTAATTCAGCCAGTAGATCACACATTATGAATATCTGGAATGCTTGATGTTATTTCAGAAGTGCCAAATGGTTTATGTGGTTGTCATGGTGTTCATAGGAGTTGCCAACACACGTGGGTCATAATAAACAATTTGATGGAACACTGAGAAGGTTTTCTGAATCTTCTAAATGTCTCAGATGTGATTTTTGTTGGTGGATTGCAAACAGAGGTTGTCCTTGACTGGTTGTTACTGACTAAATCAGTGTTGCAAGATAAATAGACTGAATTGCTATTTCATTTAACTTCATCCATATTTATTATATTATTTGAATTACTGATCATGATGTGCTAAATACTCGAAAGGGCATCTACATAGTAGTGAACTCAGGGTCTGAATATTTTTTGAAGTTGCTGTTAAAATAATTCCCTTACTTATAAGATCCATAGCCTGTGTATCGTAGCTTTGCTTTTATTGTCTTTCTCTTGACTATTCCAATATCGCTTCCATTTTTCAGCTTTCCCTAATACTGTTTATTTTTCTGCCTTTTCCTCTTGTCCTTGTATTTCTTCCCTCAGTGAATTTTGGCGGTGTATTGACATAATGTAACAATTGTGTTGATATTTTGACCAGGAGTTTCTTGAAAAAGACATCTGACATTCACAATGCCACCCTGGTTAAATCAAGATTAAAACACATAAGAGATATCCAGAAGGGCTGGTGTCTTCACAAGAGGTTTCCTTTTACATTCTGCAACCAGCCTCCCTTAGTTCCGTAGGATCATATAAACTCCTATAGAATTCATAGCAGCAGACACAGACATATCTGTGCCACAAGAAGAGGCATCAACCACTTATTCCTATGTAGTGATAATAACCCTGATAAAGATTTTAGAGAGATCAAAAGCCTTTGCATGAGATGTCTGACTTTAGGGTTAGGGTTAGGGTTAGGGGGTTAGGGTTAGGGTTAGGGTTAGAGTTAGTTCTGACTGACTGATGAGATCATTGACCTCTGTGCTGGGTGAATGCAGACTTTCAAAACAATCTTACCACAAGGTCCATTCAGTAGCTGTTCTGGAGCTTTTGATTATATCATCAAACTTTCCTCAACTGATGTTTGATGTTGTCGTGAATCTGTAGAATCTGTTCAAACTGCTATTTTCTGAACTTTTGAATTCTGGTCTATACTAGGTTAAAACTTGAGACTAAAATGCACTAGTGAGACAGTTTTAAAGACTGCTGTCAAGACTGGACTTTCAATCTCAAGCTATATCTATTGTCTTGTCTGTTGTATAGTGTTCTGTCATGTGATCAGTTTGAAGTTTTGAGATGCTCTCTGAACCCGAGGCTTATTCTTTGACTACTCCTCCTTTAAAAAATGAATATGAAAGTGCTGCAGCATGTAGAATGTATTAGTAAATTGCCTTTAGTCTGGTTTAGTTACTTGTTTCGTTATTTTCGGTGAATAGGAGGGATAATGAAATTTATAGAAAATTAAACTTCTCAAACTGGCCTTTACAATCTGCAGTGTTCATCACCTCCATCTTATATACAAAGTCAGTACCTCTTAGATTTACTTATCCTTTACTAAATGACAGGAGCAGACTTTTGTGCATGTTCCCATCTCTTTGGTTTCTTTTGATGAGGTCTGTTTTGTTCTGTGCTGTTTCTAGAAAGAAGGATATTTGAGGATAAAGTCAGTGAAAACAAGGTGTGTTTTTTCAGTGAACTGAATGTTGTGACTGTGGCCTTTTCCTCCAGCTGTTTTCCTTTCATCCAAGAGCTTCTTTAGTCTTCTGCTTAGTATTAAAAATACTTACAAATTGCAATATTTTGTATATGCACTGAAGAGTACAAGACTAGATTTAGACTAGATTTACAACATTTTAAAATAATATATTCATATATTCATGGACGTGCATGGAAGAAGATTATCATAAACAAGAATTCCTTATACTTAACAATTAATCATGTTAAATAACTTAATAACCTTGCCGTATACTGTGGATAGATTTGTTTTTTGGTTTAATACCAGTTTTAATTTAGACTATATACAGATGAAAAATACCCCCACTGAAAACTGACCTGATTTGATTAACTAAATGGGAAGATTGTTAGTTTATTTTCATAGTATCAGTGTGGAAGCAGAGAAATTAATTGCATGTGGATTTGTGTGAGAAAACTCTTCATATAACTGTAGTTTACATAGCCCATGGAAATGTTGAGTGGGAAGGTTGTAATGAGATCAAATGTGTGTCTGTTTGTGTGTGCTTATATTAATATGTGTGTGTATGTTGCGTGTGATGATAAACTGCTGCTGAACAAGTTCATTTAACATTCAGATGATGGCAGTAGTGTTCTGTTTCAAATCAATGGGGAAAATGATCTTTAGCCTCCCAGATATCATTGGCTTTAGAAGTTTTTACATTACAAGTGAAAGCTTTTTACCTCAATAACCACAACATATGTATGTGGTTTAAATTACTGTTAAACATTAGATAAAAGCAGGAAACACACATGCACATACTGTATAGTCCACATTAGACTCTGAAGCAGTATAAATTATATTTGTTTAGATTTTAGGTTCATGTGATCACAAGTCTCCCTCATTAAAACACCTTCTTAAATTTGCCTGTATGTGGTCAGAGATTTGAGTATTGTTGATATTGACTGATAATGTAGCAGACAGCACCATATGGTGATTTAAGATTCCACACTGTTTGCTTCTGCTTTTTCTCTGATCCTGATGAGACATGTGAGGGAAGTCATCAAATAATCAGTAGCTAATTTTAACTATTTTGGTCTGCCTTTTTCTTCTGTGACAATGCATCATTATATATGAGCTGATCCTTCATTTTGTTTGTAAAATCTTTATGTGCTAACTACAATGTGTGACCAAAAGTATGTGGACACCCCTAATATGTTTGTGTACTTTTGGTCTGGGGTTTGTTTTTTATACAGCGTAGGCCTGGCCTCTTAGTTGCAGTGAAGTGAAATATGAATGCTATTGCATATGTATACACTACAACAGTGTTCTTGTAAATTTCCATCAACAATGGTTTTCTGAGTTAGGTGTGGAAGAGATTGGTGGCTGTCCACAACCTTGACTTCAACTACACTTGGATGAACTGTGTACACTTCAAACCAGGCTTTATCACCCACTTTCAGTGGCCAACCTCACTCATGCTTTTGTGGCTGAATGGGAGGAAATTCCTGCAAACATGTTCAGAAATCTGATGGAAAACCTGAAACCAGAAGAATGGTGGATGTTGTAACAGCAGATTAAATGTGGTTTTGGAATAGCATATTCAGCAGTTACATTTAATTGTAATTTTGTCCACATACTTTTGGTCATGTAGTGTAACTGGTAAATTCAGCTTTAAAATAAATGTATAAATGACATTATTTCTGCCTGAAATTTAGAGATGTAGAAGTATGCAGCAGCACAAAACTTAAGTATTCAAGTTAAGTGCAAATGCCCCAAAAGTGTCACCACAGTACCACCTCCAGTACAAAACATTTTCTGGCATTAACCAGATTTTTCATATTAATCTGATTGTTGTGTGAGTTTAAGATGGTGAGATCTCTATTTCCCTGTATTATTCAACAATAAATTGAGTTAGGTGTGTGTGAGAGAGAGGGAGCAAACAGAAAGAGCAAAAGGGAGCAAGCAAACAACCAGTCATGAGACAAGCAGACAAAACAAGTTGCACAACTTGAATCAAGATAAATTTGTATCTGATTTATATCTGAGTTCCCTTTTTATTTGATGAGGACAGTGATGAATAGAAGCTCCTGTTTTCTCTGTTAGCAGTTTTTTTTTTTTTTTTTTTTTTTTACCCTTGATGAATTCCAAAAGGGTTAAAGGGAATTCAGCTGGAGGTGAGCAGGTCCCAGCAAACACACGAGGCTCCTTGTCACATGCCTCCAATTTACATTTGTTAGCACACAATGTGAGCTTAAAAGACACAAATGCTCATCTCCCCTATGTAAATGGACACAGACTGACGGCGTAAACAGTGGAAGAAGTAAAACATGAGGTTGAAACAAAACATCTTGCAGCCAGGAGTTACCCTATATCGATCCCCCTCTTCCACAAAGATAGGCTCTCGATTAAACCATAGTCCTGACCAGATGGCGAGAGAATGCAACAAAATATATCTAAAGCTATCTAAAGCTTTTTTTGCAAAAAATGAAAACAAGTGCAAAGACATTATCCCCTCAATTTAAGCTGGGGATATGAAGTTGAAGTCACCGCCCATTCATCGAAAGCGACCGGGGGTCGCGCAGCTTCAGAAGTGGATTGACCAGCCTGTTGTCCAATGAAAGCACGCCAAAGCGTGACTCACCCTCTTCTTTTTCCAATGGAAGCGCCGCGGAGAGGTGGGCCGCAGAAAGCATACTTGGTTGAATGGCCATTAAAGCAGCAATCAGCGGTAAATATATTATAATGCCACGCTCCAAACAGACACCGAGCGGATTGTCCGAGGCTGAGGGAGAGCACTTTGGCACCGGGTAGACACTTAATGAAATGCTGCCGCTGTACGGCCGCGGATTCGCTTTGCGCGGAGTCAAATGAGGAGTCATTCTCTGGGGAATCGAACAGTGATGGACAGCTGTTGGAGGTTGACGATAAATTTACAGTGTTGTAACACAGGCTATACTATGGACCAGGGACCCCTTTTTTGTGGCTGCCACAGGAGGAGAAGGAGGAGCGGCTGAGTTTTCTCCTCCGCTCCGATCAACGCAACTGTGCGAGGATCGTGATGATGGTTTTTGGCCAAACGTGAGGCTCCCACCGCCGTCCATGCCGCAATGTTTGGTCAGCACAGGTGAAATAAGACTTGACGGGACCAAATAAGAGCTGTCAACATGGAATATGTCTTTTTATTTCCCCGCACCTCCGTCTTTTCTGTCCATAAACCGTATACAAGAAACATGCCCGCAGATGTAACGGATTCACAACGTAGTTAATGGTGTTGCGCTATGATCTCCGGGGACTATCTGATTTTGTGTAATGGTTTTATCATCCAGCTACAGCGCACGCTGCCGTGCAACCTCTCCATGGATGGTAGTTAATTGGGCCCAATGATGTAGAGCCAAATCCTCCTGGATCAAACGTTCCCTCCTCTCGCGGCGAAACTGGCTCCCCTGTGACTTTTGCGCATGTTCAATTGTTTTTATTCCCAAAGCCTTTCACCACTTCTGGTTATTACTTTGGATAATCCCATCTCGATTTTAAACGATTTTATAATGAATTATTGCCTCTAAAAGTGGAAGAGTAAACCGGTCACAGTGTGTATTGATTTGACTTTTTAATTTAAAACGCTCAGACTCTTTCAACAGTGACCAACCATGGGAAGTTCAGCTTACAACAGACATTTGATGGGGCCCATCTTAAAGACTAAATAGTTTCCAGACATTATTTTTTTAGTGGGTAAAACTTTTCCTTTGTTAAAGCACATTCTGTAGTTACCTCCCGTTATCCACTATGTCCAGATCAAACAGTGTCAGCCCACCCGGAGTCTGTGCGCCTGGTCTGAGGGGAGGGACCGAGCACAGATCAGCCTGGGAGAATCTGAGTCCGTGGCCAACGGGTGCCCATACTCGGCCAGATCCCCGCGCAGGAAGCTCACCCGGACCAGCAGTCGGTGGAAAGAAGAGGATGATCTGGACCACCGGCAGTCCGGGCGAGCCTCCACGACCGTCAGCAGGGTCAGCTTCAGGTCCAGGTCAGCTTGGCAGGACCATGGCGAGGAGAACCGAGACCGGCGCGTCCCCTAAGCGTCCAAACGACGAGGTGAGACCCAAGTCTGTAGAGCTAGGTCTGGAGGAGCGGAGAGCCAAGTCCGGGACCAACGAGGAGGAGGTCATGCCCGATGTTAACTTGTCTTTAGTGGCGTGCTGCACCAACGTCATGCACATTTTTAAATCCAAGAAATTCCAGTCGGAGAAGTTGGAGCGGCTCTACCAGCGCTACTTTTTCCGTCTCAACCAGAGCAGTTTGACTATGCTCATGGCAGTGCTGGTGCTGGTCTTCACGGTCATGTTGGGCTTCCACTGCTCCGGTGGGACAGCGAGCGTAACTTATGTGGTGGTATTTTCAGTTGCCATCTTCCTCACACTCATACTCATGGTGGTCTGCAACAGGAACGGGTTTCACCAGGATCATATGTGGATTGTGTGCTATGTGGTCATCCTGGTGGTGTTTCGTTATCCAGGTGATCGGAGTGCTGCTCGTGCAGCCCAGGAGTGCCTCAGAGGGGATCTGGTGGACCGTGTTCTTTCATCCATGTCATCTACACTCTGCTGCCCGTCAGGATGCGCGCCGCAGTCATCACTGGAGTTATCCTTTCCGCCATCCACGTGGCTGTTTCCTGGATGTTAAACGGCATGGACAGCTTTCTGTGGAAACAGGTATGTGGAAGAATACGCTTTATTTATAATGTTTTAAAATAATTTTCACAGAGAACTGGAATTCCATACATACACATTGCCCATGTTCTGCTGTGCCTGATTGCTATGCGCAATAACATGGGCACTTCCGTTGCTGCCGCTGAACTTGTTTTACTTCATTGCCAAAACTTTCTGTCCTAAGTGGTATGCTCAGAATCTCTAGGGGTCAGGGGAGAAAAAGAACACTACCACGTCACGCAGGGTAATTCTTCACACAGCTGACTTTTTGTGTGTACAAGAAAGTGCAAAACAAATAGGCTAATGTTCTGGAAGAGAGACTGTCCAAAACTCTACGATCCATCAAAACCACAGAAACGCACAAGATCCAGAGTTCTTGGAGAGATCAGGTAGACAAGTGTGATGCACCCAATAGGAGGCTGTGACAGCATACTTTTTGTTCTGCCTTAGAGATTTTGGCCATTCAAAACAAGCATTGACCCTTCTGCCTTCAGATGTGGTCTGATCTAATTTATGCATACCAAATTGTTTAAGTCTTATTTTTGCCTGAAGATCATTGTGTCAGTCAAATGTGTTAGATGTAGAAGTTAGATGCAATTTGGCTGATCAGAGAGGCATTTTATTTTTTAACTGAAGAGGTAACTGCTAGGTTATGGTAAAATTGATACTTGGAGGAGCCCAATCAGATCTTGGCAACCTCTGCATGTGTAAAGCTTTTTTAAAAATTGGCATTTAAGCGCACTTAAGCACAAAAACCCTGTCTCCTTCTATTCAGTCACTTGCTGTCACCATGGTTGCAGTCTGACTTTTCAACAAACGTTAAATAGCTTAATGGACAAATTGAGCTTGTAGACAAACACTTTGCTGTGAGATGTAGCTGTTGGTTGCCATGGAAATTGCAGCTGGCCTGATACTCTATGCTCTATGCAAAACTATACAGTCAGATTTTTCCTTACAGTTGGAGTTGGCTGGAGTTTCCTCTTGTATTGGACTGCAATTTAAGCATTTGCCAAATACAAATTAGAAAAAATGGATAGTTTGACGTATGTTGTCCAACATCACTATTACAAGTCTTTAATCACTTATGTTACTCTTAATTTTGCTGCAACATCTCATTGTGTGTCATCATGCATCATGGGACATGTCTCAACAGCAAATGTTTGAGTGTAGCCACACATTTTAGCTCTTACCTCATTAGAGATGGACAGTAATTGTTTAATTACTGACTAGATTTCCAAAGAAAAACCAATGGATTCCTTTAAGGATGGAATGTTTGACTGTTTATTGTTTATTGTAGTTTTCCTGTAACTGACTTGTGATGATCTTTATGAGAACACATTAGAATGCAGAGGATGTTTATCTGACATATGGGGTTTCATATTTAATTTGAGTGGGTATATTTATTATATCTTTAAACAACAGCTCAGATATGTAGCTAATATAAATCTTGCTCTCAACCTCTTAATATTGGCCTTGAAGCACATTTGTAACCATGGATATGTATCATTTTTAGGACTTACTATTTTATAATAAAGTGAAGAGTGAACTGCTGATTAAATGCCCGAAATTGAAGCTGTTTTACAGAGGAAAAAAATGTTTGCCCTTAGCTTTGGAAACTGATTTCAGGTCCTTTGTTTTACTTCATCTGTACATGTAATAAGCTTACATTTGGTAGTAATGTGCTGCTGAGCCTACATGTTCCTCATAAAATCTAGGTGCCTCTGGTAGTATTTTTACAACATCAATATTACTTTCAAAATGTTTCTTTAGGGCTGGTGGACTTTATCTGTAATAAAGATTCTTACATAAATAGGTTTTACTTTCCACCACTATTTAAAGGTACATCTAATTGCATCATGCACTGAGTTCTACAACTCAGTGTTATTAATGCCAGACTGTGTGTGTGTGTAACCCCCACCTCATTCTTCTGGATGTTCACTCAATTTGCTGTTTTTATCAGGCCCTGTGCTGCTCATAAACATTTTTCCAACTATGTAGCTCTCCTACACTAAGCGCTTTTACAAAGATGACTCCTAAAAATTAGATGGTTTACCTCCAAAGGGTTTATCCTTAAATTGAAATATATGTCACACTGTATGGTCAAAAAGAAATGGAGATGCTTGTCCATGTATGTATGTGTTGTGCTTTAGGTCTGGCACTGTCGTTTCATGGTTTGGCCTAGGCCCATTGTTCCAATCAAGGGAAATCTTAATGTTACTGCACACAATGATATTATAGACAATAGTGTGCTTCCAACTATGTGGCAGCAGTTTGGAGTTGGTTGGGGAAGGCCCTTTCCCGTTTCAACACTGGTGTGGATCCATCAAACACCTTTTGGATGAATTGGAACACAGACTTAACTCACAAAAACATAATTTCCACTGTTGTTGCATTACAGTAACAACCACAGCTTTTCTGTCTTTGCTTTTCACTAGATGGTTGTCTAGAGGTGAAGGGTTTCAAAGCAGCCTGTCTTTCAGGAACAAAATTTTCAATATTGTTCATTTTTTGTGTTTTACAAGCATACATATTTCCAGTTTATATGTGATCAGTGAGGTAATGCCTATTTAATGCTGTACTTTGTTCTTTTAATTGTGGTACACACCACACCATCTTGTCCTTTCTTTTGATTTTTTAAATTGATGAGTAAATTTTAATGCTCCAGACATTAGCTGCTCCGTCAAGCACAGACCTGACATGTAAAGATAGGAGAGTCAGGAAAAGATGCTGCACTATACAATTGGTGGACAATGGATTGGAATAATGCCCATGATTGTATACAGTGGTGGAAAAAAGTTTGGACACCCTTAAATTTTACACAATCTCAAATATTATCATGAAATATCTTTTTTGTGTTTCAAAAGGTGTGGCTGCATTAGACAGACACAGACAAATACAAATGATATTTTTGTTTATTGTTTACAAGAAAAACTAAAAACTAAATTCTTGACAGTTTCAATATGTCAGTTCTCAACATTGTCGGTATCAAAAGTCAACAAATAACAGAGAATGTGTTCAAAACTGAACAAAAAATAAATAACCCATCACGTCATCAAATTAATATTTAGTAGTCCTGCCATTAGCACGCAGTAGAGCTCTAATCCTGGCTGGCATGTTCCCCCAAGCCTTTCACACTGCTGATGGGTAACCTTGTCCCATTCTTCTTGAACTACTGCTTTTAATTCTTCTAAATTCTTTGGTTTATGCTTTGAAACAGACCTTTTGATAATCCACCACAGATTTTCAATGGGCTCATGTCTGGGGATTGAGCTGGCCACTCTAAGACCTGGATACAGTGCTACTGCAGCCAAGTTCTACTGGCCCTGGATGTGTGGCAAGGGGCATTATCTTGTTGAAACATCCTGTTTTGACCTCAACAACAGTGCACATGCAGATGGGAGCATGTGGGTTTCGAGAATAATACAATACTTGGCAGAGTTCACAGAGTTCACACTTCTACTGCCTCCACCATGCTTGACAGTAGGTACTGTACATGTACTATACTGTACACGCCTGGCCTTCTGCATACCCTCACATTATCAGGAGGAAGATAAAGCTGGTAAAATGGACTCATCTGACCACAGAATCTTCTTCCAGTTCCTGGCTGTCCAGTTCTTGTGTGCTTGGGCCCAACGACGCCGGGCTAACCTCTGTCTCTTATTGATCAGGGGCTTCTTGACAGCCTTGTAGGACCTTAAGCCATGATCTAAAAGTTGGCCACGTACAGTGCAGGTGGAACACTGGACACCAATTTGGTTTGACCACTGCTGCTGAAGCTCCTGTGATGTCATTTGGCAGTTTTCCCTGCACATGCGGATCAGGATGCGGCTGTTGGTTCATCTGTATTTCTGCACAGTGTATCCAACTGCTGAAGGACTGCATCTGCATTGGCTATCTGGTGGCAGCTATACCCTTCCTGGCTGAGAATCTGTACCTTCAGGCGTGTTTCCTGTGTTAGGTTCCTTGTTTTAGCCATTTTTGTTTCAGAAGAACTTTCAAATGTTCTGGCTTTATATAGACACGAAGCACAGCAACAAAAACTGTGTCTTTTAATAAAAAGCACAACCTTCATTAATGGAGCACTGGTACCAAAATGACCCAATACTCAAAATTTCTTATGTATTTTTATGGAACCAATAAATTGCAAATTGCACTTGAAGACCTAAGAGTGATTCTTAATGCAATATTTCACAAATGCATTGGGTGTCCGGAAACTTTTTTCCATCATTGTATGATCCTAAAAGAGGCTTGCACATTAGCAATTTAACAGTGTGCCCTAGAAATTTGAAAAAGGAAATGTCCCATGCTTTATCGGGGCCATCAGTAGCGGATCCAGCTTTAGAAAGAGATTATTAAGTTGCACACCATTTAAAAGCCCAATGAAAGAGCATGAATAGCCTCATAATATGGTCTCAGCC